>NW_017736241.1:0-1440 GCF_001890085.2 Hipposideros armiger | reverse complement strand
CCCACCCCATATAGTTGAAACTCACTTCCCTTTCGGCTTCAATGACACCACTCTGTCTAAAGAATTTCAAAAGTTTGCCTTGGAAATCTCTGGCCGCTAAATCTTCCACCAGCTCAGGAAATGTTGGGGTTCCCAAAGATTTTTATACCCAAACTCACTTTCTACGTTTCTCAGTTTCTCCACTGCCGCCCAACAACTCCAAATAGTAACTCCAAGGTGGCTTCTAATTAATGTTTTCTCCCCGATCCCCACATTCCTGACTGTATGTCCCGCAAACATATCAGGTATACTGTGTACTTAACTTGCCAAACCTGTTCCTCCTCCTGCATTCTCTTCTAAGACACTACCATCCACCTATTCATTCATGCTAGAAACCTGACACTCAAGCCCTCACAGTGCTCACCCATTTCCCCACAGGGTGCTAAGGTTGATCAAGTTTACCTCCTGAATGGTTCTCTCATATGTCTCTCATCTCCAGCCCTACTAACATGATCATAATTCTAGGTCAGGCCCTTCCTTGTCATTTTTTTAAGACTTCTTTTTTTTTCAAAGTAGTTTTAGGTTCACAGCAAAAGTGAGAGGAAGATGCAGAAATATTCTATAGACTCCCCGCTCCCACATATGCATAGCTCCCTTGTTATTATTGTAACATCCCCCACAAAGCGGTACATTTGTCACAATTGATGACCCTATGCTGACATCATAACCACCGTAAGTCCTTAGTTCACATCAGGGTTCGCTGGGTGTTGTATATTCTAGGGGGTTGGACAAATGTGTAATGACATGTATCCATCCTTAGGGTACCATAAAATGTATTTTCACTGCCCTGAAAATCCTCTATGCTCTGCCTATTCATCACTCCTCACCCCCTCCCCGTCCCCACAACCCCCTGCAAACACTGACCTTTTTCCTGTCTAAATAACTTTGCCTTTTCCAGAATATCATATAGTTGGGATCATACAGTAAGTAGATTTTTCAGATTGGCTTCTTTCACTTAGTAATATGTATTTAAGTTTCTTCCATGTCTTTTCTTGGCTTGATTGCTTATTTCTTTTCAGTGCTGAATAATATTCCATTGTCTGGATGTACCAGTTTATTTATCCATTCACTTCTGAAGGATATCTTGGTTGCCTCCAAGTTTTGGCAATTACGAATAAAACTGCTATAAACATCTGTGTGCAGGTTTTTGTGTGGACATAAAATTTTAGCTCTTTTGGGTAAATAATACGGAGTGGACTGCTAGATCTTATGTTATGGTATATTTTGTTTTATAAGAAACCACCTTGCAAAGTGGCTGTACCATTTTCCATTCCCAGCAGCAATAAATGAGTGTTCCTGCTGCTCCACGTTCTCACCAGCATTTGGTGTTGTCAGTACTCTGGGTTTGGGCCAAATTGATGTATAGTGGTAGCTCATTGTTTTAATTTGCATTTTTCTGGC
>NW_017736240.1:0-1440 GCF_001890085.2 Hipposideros armiger | reverse complement strand
GAAGCACGATTGTCCTGTACTGAAAAAGAAAAATGAAAGAAAAAGAATGGCAAAACCCAGGCAGCCGGTTAGCTCAGGTGGTTGGAGCACAGAGCTCATAACACCAAGGTTGCCGGTTCGATCCCCACATGGGCCACTGAGTTGAGCCCTCCATAACTACATTGAAGACAACTACTTCACTTGGAGTTGATGGGTCCTGGAAAAACACACTGTTCCCCAATAAAATTTAAAAAAAAAAAAAAAGAATGGCAAAACCTTACTAACGACAACCTAAAATTTTTATGTCCTAGGAGCTTGGCTTGGTAACTGTTAGGTTGGAAGCTCCAAAATATGGCCAGACAGAAACGAGGGCTAAACTCAATTTCTGGCTAGGGTCCTACCAAGCTGCTGCCAGCCCTCAAGGAAATTATACTCTAAAATTACAATGGCTATTACGAGGAATGTGCCAATTAGGAAAAAAATTGGGCTAAATAAAGTGGATATTGATAGGGTTAAAACAAAGCTTTAGTACAGCACTAACAAAGCTTGAATGGGTCAACTTGACCCCCTTTAACCACTCCCCCCCACCACCCAGATTAAAGGGCCCCAAACAAGTCTACTCTGTTGACCACAGTGTGGAGAAATTTTAAAGGCTAGAAGGAAGAGATCACAATGAGAAACCTAACTAACAATCGCTTGAGGCCATAGACAGGCTGGTTGAGTCAACTTAAAGATTCATAACAGGGCCAGGGTCCCTGGGCTTGACCCCTTGCTGGGGACCCAAAGCCTTTTACTCAAAAGTGGACAAAATGGTCAGGAGATAGAAAAGAACAATTTTCAGGACTCTTTAATATGGGAATTCATGAACTGTGGTAACAAAACCCATTGGTGAAGAAGCCCTGACTCAGGCTACAATTAAATTAAAAGAATGTGGAAATGTAAGGACAGATAAGATTATGAAAATTGGACTGTTTAAACAGGCTTCATATAAAAAAAAAGTTATGTCAATTTTCATTGGTTGCATCTCTTGTACCTGATTGTATTGTGGAAACAGACATTGTGTCTCACTGGGAAATTGGTACGTGAAGGCTGTCAGTTCTTCCTTGTGGCTATCAGAGGGAAAGACTCTAGAAAGAAGTGACCGTTTTTGCATTCTTGAGTCCATGGAATTGTTTAATTATGCCAGAAATATTTACTGTTTGTCCCAGCTGAAACCTGACAAGATATTTGAAAAGACTTAATAACTTTTTGATCAGGAATGTGGCCAAATCGGAACCTAATGTCAGAGCCTGATAGGAATTTTCTTTTTTGAGCCCCCTTCCTAAGCTAAAATAAAACTATATACCTAGAGGGCCGGCCGAGTGGCGATGGTTAAGAACTCGCTTGGGATGCCAGAGGGCCCCGGTTCGGATCCCACATATGAGGGCCAGTGACACTGCCCTCTACAGCTAAGATGCTGAA
>NW_017736239.1:0-1354 GCF_001890085.2 Hipposideros armiger | reverse complement strand
CAGAAACTTCCGGTGTACCCTGTTCCTAAGAACACCGCTAACTGCACCTCAGCCTAAAGCGAAAGCTGCACATGTCCCTAGACCTGAACCTAACACTCTCCCTACAACCACACCTAGAGCTGTCCTTCACCTGCACTCTGGTTCAAAGGTAATCCTGGACCGACTCTTAATCTGAATTCTCACAGCGTCCTGAGTTTTCCAGCAACTCCTAGTGCTCCTCCTGGCCCTGACGCAGCACTGGCACTGAACTGTACCCTAAGCCGTACCATACCCCTTCCCGTGCATATAACAAGCAAAGATGGAGACAGACGTAGTGGAAAGCCCAAGGCCTGGGCATTGCGGGTGGTGGTAGTTGCCACAAATGCATGGGAGCTGCTAGCTTTGGGCAGGATCAGGGCAGATCTGAAGGAGCACCAGCCAGCGGGCCTAGACATATGGTTGGGGTTGTGAGGCTTTAGGGCAGGGCGGCAAATTCGCCGATAGCCTGGGGACCAGCAGCGGGTTCAGCGGCCCCAGAGCGGCAACAGGCAGGAGGTATTGAAACGGAGTCCTTCGTGGGGTGGCGGTAAAAATAGGGGAAGGCTAAAGCCTGTAGGACGTGGTATTACAAGAGGTCCTCATGCAAGTACTAACCAGACCCGATCATGCTTACGTTCCGGGATCAGAAGACATCATCTAATTCAGGGTGGTATTCCCATAGGAACAGGGTCTTGGCATTGTTTGCCCAAGGGACCCGGTCCGGCCGGCCTGTTATGTGTGCGTCACCATGCTAGGTGCTCTCACTTAACGTGTATCCCAGAGAGCACTCTCCACCAACCTCATAAGCCCATGCTGCACGTTTCAACGTTTTGCCAACCACTCATTCGGAAGCTGCTGGTGTGAGCAGTGGCCAGTCCAGGCTTGCAGTGATCCTTCTTCATTCGTCATGTGAGGCGCACCGCTGGCCACAGATGCTCCCCTGGCCGTCACACAGCACTGCAAGTGCTGGCCTGCAGGAACTCTCCACGCACTGGATGGCTTGCCTCTACACACATATCTGGCTACTCTGCAGTACCTTGTTCGGGGCAACTGAGGCTTGGGGACTCCCAGAACCCCGGGATTCCAGGCATGTGCATATCGGCCCTGGCCCTGGGACATGAACCAACAGGTGCCTTGTCACTGGCTCTGACCCGAACTGCTGGCCAGTGTAAACGGCCATAGTCACGGTATGCCAAAAGCACCATCAGGGTTCATCAGGCCCACACCAATGCCACCGTTCTATACACTGCCGTCCATTTTCCCACGCTATGAACAGCAACCCACACACTACATGATATTTTCCTATACATCACCTCTCCAAACCCATTGTGCTGAG
>NW_017736238.1:0-1441 GCF_001890085.2 Hipposideros armiger | reverse complement strand
CTCTGTGCCTTGCACTGTGCTCGGTGCTCTATGTGCATTATCCCATGCAAGTACTTATTCTACACATAAGAAAATTGGTAGCTGTATTTTACAGATGAGGTAACTAAGAGTTAGTGAGGGATCAATAATTTGCCCAAGGTCACTCAGTAAGTGGTGGAATCAGAAGTTGAATTTAACTCTCTGATGCCTGCATCTCCACTTTTAATCTTTTAAATTTTAAACAGCATTCTCAAATTTTAGTGTACATCAAAATTCCCTAGAATTCTTATTAAACAGATTGCTGGGTCCCATCTCCAGAGTTTATGATTCAGTAGGACTGGGGCAGGGCTGAGATTTTGCATTTCTAACAAGTTCTCAGGTGATGCTGATGATGCTGGAAGAGAGGACCTGCACTCTTTGCTTCATGGCCTCTGGTCAAGGGCAAAAGAGCCTACAGCTGTAATGGAGCACAGAGGGCTTGCATTCTCTTCCTCGCTCAGTGCTCAGGGGTCCTGGGATGTGTAGGTTCCAGTCACTGCCTCTGCCTCTCCAGGAATACCAGACGACTGATGGGCTAGAGGCTCCACCCTTGGAGAGAACACAGAGCATAGGCTGTGCTCATAGAACATAACAATGTCTTGCAAGAGCTGGACATATCTGGGTTAGGCTCAGCTTCTTAGTCCTGACAGCTACAAAAAGTTGATGCATGCACAGTATGATTTTGGTTTTCTTTTGGAAGCAACTGAAAGAGTTTAAGTTGAAGAGCAGTATTTGCTCTTGTGTAGGTAAGAGTGTACCTACCTAATCGATTGGGATTATAATATAACTGATACATGCAGTCCATGTAGGGTCTCGATTTGCACTACTTGTGAAGCTGAGGGAAGAGCCATTACCATGCAAACTCTCCTCGGAGCTTGTGGTTCACACCTACCTTATAAAGGACATATGTTGCCTACAGTAGACAGAGAGAAACGTTAAGCTGAACAGAATGCTCACCCCACCACAACCTTGTTTCTCTTTTCTCCTTTCACTCATTTCCCACCATGTGCCTTGTATTTCCCTGTGATCAGCTGAGGTAGCTGTGTTTTGAGGCAACAAAGCAGAGTAGAGTACAATGTTTGTCAGTGGGGTTGAATATTAGCATCACTTGGAAAGCTTTTGAAAAATACCTGTTCTGGGGATCCCACCCCACACCAATGAAATCAGAATATCTACAGATGGAACCTGCTTATATGCATTAAAACAAATTTCTAGGTGGTTCTAATTCCAACCAAGGTTAAAAACCAATAATGGTCCAAAATGATAGGCTCTGCTGCTGTGCAGACTCCGTTTCTAGCTCTGCCACTTATGAGAAGATGGTCTACCCCCTCTGAGCCTCAATTTTCCCATGTGTAAAAATTGTCATATTAATAGACCCTATTGGACTTGTTTCACAGGGCTGTCTTGAGGATCGAATGGGCTG
>NW_017736237.1:0-1441 GCF_001890085.2 Hipposideros armiger | reverse complement strand
CTTCTATGTATTATTTTTACAGAGTATTTTCTTCATGCTCATTCTCATTAATGTCCCTCAACGATCCTTTGAATGCTGGTTCTGCCAGCAAGTTACTAATACACTCTAAACCTCATTTCATGGTCTGTAACATGGAGTCCTCACTTCAGTGTTACTGGAGGATTAAATGAGGTAATGCATGTGAAGCATTTAACATAGTACTTGAAATAATAATAATTACTCAGTAGACATTAGATTTGATTAATATTGTTGTCATGTCCACAAACACCACATAAAATTATGGGAAATTAGTGAAATGCATTATTTGGAAAGCATGGCTGCTATCATTTGCTTAGATGGGAAATCTGCCTAACTCAGACAACTTCAAACATGTAAGGTTCTGTTGTGGATTCTAGGATTAAATGAACTTACTTTGGTAACAACCCTTCATGTCAGCAGTATGTCCTAAAGACTGTAGAGCAGTCCCTTTTCCTGTTTATTTTTCCATTCCACAAGTATTTATTGAACAGCTACTTTGTGGCAAGCACTGTGCTAGGAGCTATGAATGAAGGAGGAAAACAAGGTAGTCTTGGGTAGTGCCCTCCAGTTATCATTAAAAAGAAAAAAAATGTATCCTTCATGAACTTCAACTTTTTTGGGTACAGAAACACAATATGTGATTAGATCTAGTGAATATAGACTCTGAGCTATTATTCATAGCCTCATATTTTTAATGGCTCTCTCCTTTCTGCTGGCAGATTCTTTCTTTCTTTCTTCCTTTCTTTCTTTGTTTTTCTTTATTTCTGTCTCTCACTTTCTTTCTCTCTCTCTCTCTCTCTCTTCCTCCTCCCTCCTTCCTTCCTTCCTTCCTTCCTTCCTTCCTTCCTTCCTTCCTTCCTATCTAGCTATCATTTATCTATGTGTCTATCCACACATACAGACACACACTGTCAAATTATGGATACAAACAATTGATTAATAGTTGCTCTCATTTCTTGTAGAGGTGGCTGCTAATAATCCTACAGAAAAAGCTTGTCTGAAAGATCAAAGTGGTAAGTTTTTGTATATGTTTGCCTTTATGTCATGCTGTAGCATTTTTCCCTCCTGAAGAGCTTACTTTTGAACTTCTCTGGCTTAAGGTAGAAAAGTCAGAATGGCTGGATTTTGCAGAATAGATTGAGTGATACTTTCTAAGTCAACCCGCCATTTCCTAGTAATCATCTTAACACAGTAATTGCTGGGTTTTGATATGAGATGACTGCAAATTAGAGGACACAGTGATATGCTTGGAATTATTTCAACAATGAACTTCATTCATTTGTTTGGCTTTTGTTTCTAATGACTAGAAAATACATGATATCAAGCTGCTTCTAGATGTTTTTAATCTTTGGTCTTTGCTAGTAGTTAATAACATAGACTGACATTTACTGAGAGTTTCTTACATAGAAGGCATTGTGCTATG
>NW_017736236.1:0-1442 GCF_001890085.2 Hipposideros armiger | reverse complement strand
GCTTCCACTCAGGGTGAGATATGTGGATACCTGCATAATGCCGCCCCAAGGATACTGGGGGAGGGGTTGGATTCTCTAGACCAGCAGTTCTCAACTTTCCTAATGCCGCGACCCCTTAATACAATTCCTCATGTTGTGGTGACCCCCAACCATAAAATTATTTTCGTTGCTCTCTATAACTGTAATTTTGCTACTGTTATGAATTGTAATATAAATATCTTTTTGTTTTCCAATGGTCTTAGGCGACCCCTGTGAAAGGGTCGTTCGAACCCCAAAGGGGTCGCGACCCACAGGTTGAGAACCGCTGATCTAGAAGGTAGTGGGGGACAGGCAGACCATAAACAATGGCAGGTGGTGGTGGTGGGGAGAAAGGAAATAGGGACAGATCTGTCTTGAAAATGCTCACCCTGGAAGCACTGTGGAGAATGAGACGGCAGAGACCGTTAGGCTGTGCAATTCAGTAATTCGGGCAAGAAATGATGAAGAATTGAGCTAAAGCCAGGGTTATGGCAACAGAGCAGAGGGGAGGGCGGACCTCGGGAGACCATCTGCAGGTAAAATCAATAGCAGAGGGAGGAGTCAAATTCTACTGATTAGGTAGGTATAGTTCCTCAGCCCCGTTCTCTTTTTTCTATAAAGCCTTTCCAAGCGCTGTAGCCATGTTCTTTGGAGACTATGCTGAAGCTGGGTTACACCTTCCAGATCATGTGGTCCAGGAGGACAGCCTAAGTAGTCAACCAGTCCTGCTGGAGGCAGAAATCATGGACCAGGCCTCTTTGTCTTGGCCCACAGGTCAGCTTCGGCCAGGCCACTTATATTCTGATATATACGGTAGAGTAGGGTTTCATAAGCTTCTACCTCCTTGCTGATTAAAATCTCTTTTAGATAAGCAAATCTATTCACATCTACACTTATCTAAGAAGTACTTGGTGAAGGCTTACTATAAGCTGGATTCTGGGAACAAAGCCCCTGCCCTCAAACAACCTATAATTTAGTGAAGGAGACAAACAAAAAGACAATTAAAATGCACTGTGATAAGTATCGTAGTTGAAGTCCTTACACAAAAAGCACAAAGCACAGACCCCCAAAGCCAAAGATGAGTTTAGGAGTGGGAGTCTTAGATCAGTAGAGAAAAGAATGGCTCCTCAAAAAGAAAAAACAGGGCCGGCAGAGTGGCACGTTGGTTAAGAGCTGGCTTGGGACGCCAGCTCTGAGCAGCAGGGCCCCAGTTCGGATCCCACATATGAGGGCCAGTGACACTGCCCTCTACAGCTAAGATTGTGAACAATGGCTTGACCTGGATGGGCTGCCGTGGGCTGCCAGGCAGCAGGTGGACGTGTGGGGGGGGGTAAAAAAAAATATATATATATGAATAATAAAATGGCAATAACTATATACTTATCAATTATTACTTTAAATGTAAATGGGTTAAGTGCTCCAAT
>NW_017736235.1:0-1440 GCF_001890085.2 Hipposideros armiger | reverse complement strand
ATATATGTATAAATATATGTGTATATATATATATGCTGTTGTATTAAAATGTTTACATATATTCATAAATGCAGGGAAAAAAATTTGATTACCAAAGAGTACAGAGCTGATTAAATAGTGAATTAAAATGCCTGTTTTGTTTTTGTTTTGTGATTGTGACTGTCCTTCTAAGGATAGGTTTTCTTCCAAAGACTTCACAAGGATCTGCCTCAATTACCTTTATTTGACTTTGGTTATTTCTGTGAGAGGTTTCTATTTATCCATGTGTCAGTTGAATTTAAATGACTATGGTTCACCTGCCAGCCTATACAGGTCAACATGTCTGACCCAGCCATGAAATGAGCTTGAGTCCTTTAGTCCCCACAAAAAATAGGCTGAGTAAAAATTCAGGCTTTGGAAAATTAAAAGCCTCAGTGACAATAAAAACATATCCAAGTAGTTTGGGTTATTAAACTTCAAGCTACTCTGTCATCAGATGCATTTTTTTGTAAATAAAAAATTAGAACACCTACATTTTATAATGAATAAAATTTGCTGTAATAGGCTTTTTCACATATATGAGAGAATTTAAAACATTGCTTTTCAAGCTTGTCTGAAAAAAATAAAATGTGGAAGGCGAATTAATATGCTACTTCTTGAGCAACTTACTATCCCTCAGACTCTATCTGGAATATATTTATTTTGCAAACCATGTCATCTCAATAAACTCCAGAAGTGTTGGCCCCAACATTCTGCTGAACTGGGACAAGAACTCAAGCAGACAGACCATCCAATGTACAACTCTGGCCTCCAACTCACAATGGTTACTGGAATGTTTTTAATTTAATTAGAAATCAAGCAACTTTTTCCAACATCAGTTTTTGTTTAACTCAGAACCCGTTAAAGGTCTGACCTACCTAATAAATAAAGAGTTCCAACAAATGACTAAAAAAAGACAAAAAAGGTCTAATGGGCACATCCCAGTTCACAAAAAAAATTACATAACAGTTTAAACAGATCAAAAGATGCTAAACCTCACTCAAAAGAAAGATGCAAACTAAAATTGCACTCAAATGCCATTTTTTAACTTGGATTGACACAGATCAAAAAGTATGATAACATCCATGTTTTGAGGGTAGAGAAACAGGAATTCTCATACATTAGTAGTAGCATAAATTAATACAACTCAACAAGGGTAGTTTGGCAAAAGCAAACAAAATTACAAATGCACATTAAGGATTATCTGTAATACGAATGATATGAACCAACCATGTCTTGGTGGAAAGGGTTAAAAATAAAAACAGCCACTTGGGGGGTGAGGGGGGAGGAGGGGGAGAGGGGAATGAGAATGTTCTTCATATATATATATATATATATATATATATATATATATATATAATGACTGATCTTGAAGATATTTTGGTAAATAAAAAAGGCATGGTACAGAAATATATACAATAC
>NW_017736234.1:0-1442 GCF_001890085.2 Hipposideros armiger | reverse complement strand
ATTGGAGCACTTAACCCATTTACATTTAAAGTAATAATTGATAAGTATATAGTTATTGCCATTTTATTATTCATATATATATATTTTTTTTTACCCCCCCCCACACGTCCACCTGCTGCCTGGCAGCCCACGGCAGCCCATCCAGGTCAAGCCATTGTTCACAATCTTAGCTGTAGAGGGCAGTGTCACTGGCCCTCATATGTGGGATCCGAACTGGGGCCCTGCTGCTCAGAGCTGGCGTCCCAAGCCAGCTCTTAACCAACGTGCCACTCTGCCGGCCCTGTTTTTTCTTTTTGAGGAGCCATTCTTTTCTCTACTGATCTAAGACTCCCACTCCTAAACTCATCTTTGGCTTTGGGGGTCTGTGCTTTGTGCTTTTTGTGTAAGGACTTCAACTACGATACTTATCACAGTGCATTTTAATTGTCTTTTTGTTTGTCTCCTTCACTAAATTATAGGTTGTTTGAGGGCAGGGGCTTTGTTCCCAGAATCCAGCTTATAGTAAGCCTTCACCAAGTACTTCTTAGATAAGTGTAGATGTGAATAGATTTGCTTATCTAAAAGAGATTTTAATCAGCAAGGAGGTAGAAGCTTATGAAACCCTACTCTACCGTATATATCAGAATATAAGTGGCCTGGCCGAAGCTGACCTGTGGGCCAAGACAAAGAGGCCTGGTCCATGATTTCTGCCTCCAGCAGGACTGGTTGACTACTTAGGCTGTCCTCCTGGACCACATGATCTGGAAGGTGTAACCCAGCTTCAGCATAGTCTCCAAAGAACATGGCTACAGCGCTTGGAAAGGCTTTATACAAAAAAGAGAACGGGGCTGAGGAACTATACCTACCTAATCAGTAGAATTTGACTCCTCCCTCTGCTATTGATTTTACCTGCAGATGGTCTCCCGAGGTCCGCCCTCCCCTCTGCTCTGTTGCCATAACCCTGGCTTTAGCTCAATTCTTCATCATTTCTTGCCCGAATTACTGAATTGCACAGCCTAACGGTCTCTGCCGTCTCATTCTCCACAGTGCTTCCAGGGTGAGCATTTTCAAGACAGATCTGTCCCTATTTCCTTTCTCCCCACCACCACCACCTGCCATTGTTTATGGTCTGCCTGTCCCCCACTACCTTCTAGATCAGCGGTTCTCAACCTGTGGGTCGCGACCCCTTTGGGGTTCGAACGACCCTTTCACAGGGGTCGCCTAAGACCATTGGAAAACAAAAAGATATTTATATTACAATTCATAACAGTAGCAAAATTACAGTTATAGAGAGCAACGAAAATAATTTTATGGTTGGGGGTCACCACAACATGAGGAATTGTATTAAGGGGTCGCGGCATTAGGAAAGTTGAGAACTGCTGGTCTAGAGAATCCAACCCCTCCCCCAGTATCCTTGGGGCGGCATTATGCAGGTATCCACATATCTCACCCTGAGTGGAAGC
>NW_017736233.1:0-1442 GCF_001890085.2 Hipposideros armiger | reverse complement strand
AGAATGTGTAAAAATTTTTCAAAAATACAATAATAAGAAAACAAATGACCTAATTTTTTAAAGAGGACAAAAGTTTTGAAAAGCTATGTCACCAAGGGAGATATTTGAATCACAAATATGTGAAAAGATGCTCAACCTCATTAGTTATTAGGAAAGTGCAAATTTAAACCCCAGCAAAATATTGCTACATCCCTATTAAAATGTCTAAAATGTAAAAAGACCAATAATATCAAGATTTGGTGAAGATGTGGATGAGTTGAAATTCTTCTATACTGTCAACAGCAATATAAAATGTTACTACCATCTTGGAAAAACTAGAAATTTCTTAAAAACTACATATATAACTTCATAGAACTACAATATGACCTCAAAATTCCACTTCTAGGCATTTAGTGATAATGAAATGAAATAATATGCCCAAACAAAGACTTGTCCACAAATGTTCATAGTCACTTTATTTAAATAGTCAAAAACTGGAAACAAATGTGTGTCAACAGGTGAACGGGTAAATAAATTGTGGTATATCCATACAATAGAATACTATTAAACAATAAAGGGAAATGAACTATTGATACAGGTGAATGGTTGATACAATATGGATGAATCTCAAAAATATTATTCTGAGTTAAAGAAGCCAGACAAAAATGAGTATATACTATGTGATTCTTTTATATAAAATTCTAGCAAGTACAGAACTAATCAATACTAACAGAAAACAGATCCATGGTTTTCTAGGGATATTAAGGTAGCTAATGGTGGGAGGGAGTGATTACAAAGGAATGATGGATATGTTTATTATCTTGATTTTGATTAGGTGTGTGTGTGTGTGTGTGAAAACATCTGCAAAATTTAAATATGTGAAGCTTATTGTATGCCAATTATACCTCAAAAAACCATTACAAAATAAACACAGAGACCATAAACAGTATGCAAGTATAGCACTGATAGTGTTGTCAGACAGCTACTTTTAGGCAGAGCAGTGGATGAACTATATGATCATGCCAGGTCACTTCCAATTTCTTACCTAGGTGATCTGATTCCCGATGTATTTTGATGGATAAAAGTGGAGGATTTCCAGAGCTTACAAGATTTGCTGATAAATGTTGTTGAAACAGACTTATACATTATTTAGGGAATAGCTGAGTCTATGAAAATATGACAGGATGAGAGAACCCTCCGTCTACTCATTCTGGATCCTGTAGATTCTCCATCATGCAACAGGCAGCCACTGGGTAATGGAAAGACCATGGGGTTCTGACTCAGGTCAGGACTGAAATCCCAGTTCTACTGCCTACCATCTCTGTGACTTTCAGCAAGTTAGTTAAACTCAAAATTTTTATATCCATAAAGTGAGTATAATGATAATACTTGTCTGGCACATTTTAAAAATTAAATAAAATGGCAGACATACAGACTTAGCTCAGCACTTGACACTCAACATG
>NW_017736232.1:0-1444 GCF_001890085.2 Hipposideros armiger | reverse complement strand
GTGTTGACATAACAAATATTTGAAATGTGCTTTCACTGGTGAAATTGCTGTCTGTTGATTAACCTGATGGGCGATACTTTGGTGAAAATATTGGTGTTCGACACTGTGGATTCATTAAAATATTTAATAGCTACTGCCCACCGTTGTAGAAACAACAAAGCAATATAGCTAGCCTGAGATCTGGATCCTTAGGAATCTCACCTTAGACTTGAGCCTCAAATGCTTCTGAGCCCAGAGACTGGGACACAGGATTTCTACTTGCCTGATGACTTCTACAAGGAAATAATCCTGCCTCCCAAAGGTCGCTGTGTTTACCTCAAGTGAACCTTTCACGCAAGATGTTCATTAGAGTACCTACTAGGATAGGGAACAGAATTCATCAGTATATTTGTTTTGAAAATTGCTTTCATTATACTTGTTAATGGTATTGTGGGGGAGTAGCTAAAGCTCTCTCACCTCAAATAGTTTTGTAGCTACTGTTCAACTGTCTATCTATCTATCTATCTATCTATCTATCTATCTATCTATCTATTTTTCTATCTATCTATCTATCATCTATCTATCTGCCAGCCAGCCAGCCAGTTGTTCATCAATCTATCTGTAAAACCTAATAGTTGTGCATGGCCAAATTGGCTGCTTAGGCTAATTTTCAACTCTATTAAAAAAATAATAAAAAAAGCAGATTTGTATAGAGGTCATAATGATTTTGGCAGAGAAAGAAATGGATTGGTTGACCCATATACAGAGGTAAATTCCTTCTGTAACTAAATCCAGTTTAGAAGCTTTGGCAGGTCACCCTGGCATAGAGATGGGCCTTGCTTTAAGCAATAGACATTTTCTGGAAACACATCTGGCTTCTTTCCCAGGCACTAATCAAGATCTACAAACCACTGGATGACTTCAGTTCTGTTTTATCTGATCTCTCTCCATATGTTACTGCTGACAATTTCTTTTTTCCACTGACTCCACCCTTCTTGTTCTTCTCTCAGGAGCTGGCTATTCTCTCTCTTAGTTTCCTTATTAGACTCCTTTCTTATTTGCTCCTTAAATTTTGCTGCTCCCCCGAGATCTAGTCACTGCTCTCTTCCTTTCTCTCCTTGGGAGGTCTCATCAATCCAGTCAGTGGCCCAACAAGCCTTATTTATATATGGTGTGCTGTTGAGTTCCAGGTCTATAACTACATCCCGAAGCCCTCTCCCATGCTCCAAGCACTTACATATAACTGTTCACTCTGCCAGTGTGCTCTCAAACTCGACATGTCTCAGACTGAAATGAGCAGCCCTTCCTGGCGTCTTCAGTTCCCACATCAAGTGGCGAAGCATGCCGATTCTATACCTTAGTTAGTCCTCATTCATCTTGCCTCGTCATCACTAATGCCAAAGACCTAGTTCAGGAACTCTCCATCTCATCACTGGATTATTATCAATACAAAGTGTCCTACCAC
>NW_017731864.1:1330632-1332813 GCF_001890085.2 Hipposideros armiger | reverse complement strand
AAAATGTGGCTAGTAGACAAAACTCACCTCTCTCTTTTTCATCTGACAATCAGTGAAGAAGCATTAGATGGGATTTTTACCTATGAACTGACAATCACATTAGGCATTTGGGGGATCTCACTGATATCTCCAAACTATGCTACTTTGGATGGGGGTAAATTTTCCCGGAGAAACCGCCTTAGCTGCTGTTGTCCATAAGAGGATGGCCACATGCCTTCCACCATTTCTACCAGCTGTTACTTGGCTAACTATACCAATTATCAATAGCAAATCTAAAATGAATTTAAAAATTTTACCTTTTTTAGCTTTGGGTTCTGGGAGAGTTATTATCAGTGTTTAAAACTGTATTAATCACAGAAATGTAAGACATTTCAAGAAAAAATCCACTTAGTATGTGTGAACCTAAAAGTATGCCAAAAGGAATGTAAGAAGCTGAGGGTAACCTGTAAGACAAGGCCCCTTTTTCAAATGGATTCTTCTTTGGATTCTAGAGAAGACTCTGATGTCCCACTATGGACACTGCTTGAGTAGCAATTTTTGTCTGAATAATGATCAGAAAAAACAGGCTCACTTGTGTATGTGAGATTTAATCCAGAGAGAGAGAGAGAGAGTTGATTAAATATCTTTATATGCACCCTCTCCTTTTCAAAACCAGAATAAGATGATGGATAAAGAATAAAATAAATAATAAAAAGATGTATCGACCCACAAGACAAGGAAAACAGGTGAGAAGACAAAAACAGAGCAAGTGTCAATTAATTTTTGGAAGATGGTTGACGAGTGAAAGCTTTGAGTCAAGTGGCACAGTACATTTGTGAATGCTTTGGCACATAGCCTCTGTTCCAGTAAGAGCTAACATATAAAAACAGAAAATAGGGCATAAACTCAAAAACAAGATAACTATTTCTGGGGAGTGAAATGCAACAGCNTATGTGTATAATATTCTTGATTTTGCCTCTTGGCCCACAAAACCTAAACTATTTACCACCTGATCCTTTACCGAAAGAGCTTGTTAATGCTTGATTATCTTATTTAATTATTAAATTATCTTATTTTTTTCCATTATGACATAAATGTTATGTTTAAAAAATGAAGATAGAAACTCAAGAACTGATCAGCTCTGAGCTCCAGCAAGAGATGGTCTTCCACCTCGAATGGCCAACAGGAATCTCTCTTTCCTTCCCATCCCTCCCTTATTTGCCTCCTCTTTCCCCAACACACTTTAGTCCAAGGTTTGTGGTTGGAGAGCATAGGTAATACAGTTTGCGGATTGCAAGAACCCAGCAGATCATGAATCTAAAATTTCCTAATATTTTCAACTTCACAGAAGAGTAGAATGAAAAAAAAAAGAGACCAGCATGAATTGTCTTATTTATATTTTGATTCATAAGGGTAATTACCTCCCCCAAACACACACAAATGTACCTTTCCATCCACCCAGCCATGTTCAACCTATCATTTATTATCATTATTCTACAAGAAAAACAATTAAAGCATTATAAAGGAAGGAAGTAAATGCTCATAAAATATAATATGTTCTTTTAAAATGGGAACAAATAGCTTTTACTTCATAAACAATTTCTACACTGGTATTTTCTCATTTGCCTTGGTCTGGAGAAAGTCTACACTGGCCAACATAGGCATGGCTTCGGGAAGCACGCTCCCTCCCCACTACCCCCATCCCTTCTGGGCCGTCACTCTTGGCTTAGTGACCTGCTGTTGCATGGTTTTCTCTTCGCGAGGTGCCAGGAAGCTAGTCTCATACAGTGTAATGCATGTTAATGAGTTAATGTTTGAAAATCTGCCCTGTAACTGACACATATTTTAGGAACCAATGCCTCTTAAGACACACACACACACACACACACACACACACACACACACACACACACCTGCCACAATGGTAGAAACTTCACACTCCAGAACAGTATATGGAGACACAGGTTGGGGTGGGCGGGGGCCCCTTAGGCTACATGCCTGGTTTGCCTATGTGTAGGACTGGATCTTTCAGGAAATATCTTCGATAATACTATTAACAAACAAACAAACAAACAAAAAACTAAAATGTGGCTAGTAGACAAAACTCACCTCTCTCTTTTTCATCTGACAATCAGTGAAGAAGCATTAGATGGGATTTTTACCTATGAACTGACAATCACATTAGGCATTTGGGGGATCTCA
>NW_017731864.1:1327531-1328877 GCF_001890085.2 Hipposideros armiger | reverse complement strand
TTGGATGTGTCAACTGTAGTACAACAGGGAAAGATGGCAGGAGGCCTTCAGAATTCTGAGGAAAACTGATTTGCAACCCAGACTTTGTACTCACCAACTGATACATTAAGTTTAAGGAGACACAGACATTTTCAGGTATGTAATGAATTGAAGACGTTACCTTACAGGCACCTTTTCATAGTAAATTCCTGGAGGATGTGCTTCTCCTGAGCTCCAGGTGAGAAAGTCTAACTTGGGATGACCAACCCGGATCAGAGCCACAGGGTGCGTGTGTGTGTGTGTGTGTGTGTGTGTGTGTGTGTGTGTGTGTGTGTGGTGTGTGTGTGTAGGGGAGGGTGTGGCACATCCCACCATCCAGGCAACCTTGCTTCTAAGAGCACACACTCTCACTAGCTCAGCGGCAGCTCCACTTGGGCCAGGAATCGAACCGGTGTCCCTGTTGCTCGGAGCTCGCGCTCTTGAGTGAGCTCTTAACCAACTGAGCTGGCCCCCAAAAGTCCTATAGAGTAAAACCTTGGTTTGTGAGCATAATTTGTTCCAGAAACATGTTTGTAATCCAAAGCACTTGTATATCAAAGCGAATTTCCCCACAGAAATAATGGAAACTCAGATGATTCGTTCCACAACGCAAAAATATTCATATAAAAATGATTACAATACTGCAATATAATATAAAATATAGAGAAAAATAAACAAATTAACTGGCACTTACCTTTGAACACCTTCGTGGCTGGTGTGAGGGAGATGAGAGAGGAGGGTTATCGTGTAGGACGACTCTCACTGTCACTGACAGAATCTTTGCTCTCTGTGGGCTCAATGTAATCTTTTTCTTTTCGTGCTACTTTCACAAGGATCCTATCCAATGACGCTTGCTTTTCCCTCCTTTTAAGGATTTCGCGGAAATGTGACATTGCATTTTCGTTAAACAGATTCATGGCTCGCACTGCTGCAGCCTTATTCGGGTGATGCTTTTCTACAAAACTTTGCACTGTTTCCCACATTTTACACACCTCCCTAATCTCATTTGAAGTGAGGGATTCCTCCACCTTCTCCTCCTCCTCCTCCTCTGCAGACGAGATCTCCATAACCTCTTGCTGTTGCTCGTGAGGCAGATCCATCAGTTGGTCGGTGGTCGGCTCCTGGCCATGTTCCTCCACCAGCTCTTGAATGTCGTCCTCATTCACCTCCAGCCCCATGGTCTTCCCCAAGGACACAATTTCATCAACAACTAGCGGCTCCTGTTCATGAGCAAGCCCCTCCAAGTCATGTCCAAGAACGCAATCAGGCCACAGTTTGCTCCAAGCAGAATTGAGGGTTCTCTTGGTGACCCCATCCCAGGCTTTATC
>NW_017731864.1:1256059-1325795 GCF_001890085.2 Hipposideros armiger | reverse complement strand
TAGCCAGCAGCCAGCGTGAGCGGCCAGAAGCCGCAGTGAGCGGCCGTCCAGAAGACGGCGACTGATCTGCCTCACCCGGGAAGAGCGCAATGATGGTGCCAACCTGGGCCAGTGAAGCAACGTCCTCCACAACTAGACTGAAGAACAAAAGGAGAGCAACTTGTCTGTTCCCCTTTCCCCAATTCCCCAGCACTTTTCCCATCCCCCAATTCCCCAATAAAAATCTTTAAAAAAAAAAGAAATATTTGCGCGTCCTGCAAAACACTCACAGAACAAGTTACTCGCAATCCAAGGTCTTACCGTAATTTATTATTTGCTCAAACTAATAGGCATTCTAAATTAATTTTACGTGGTGTTTTCCTTCAGTTTGGAAAACTACCAATTTAGTGTTGACTTCCTGGTAGAAAAAATACAAGGAAGAATAAACATAGGAAATTTTTAAAGAAAAACGATTCTTACAGTTGATAAAAAATTTTATGCTGACAATTTTTTGCAGACAAAGCTAAATCCCAGAGGTTGGCTGACCTCCACTTGCTGATGGAGGAAGCCCTACGTTCTCCTTTGTTGTAAATCCCAGAGTACAGAGGCTGCAAGAGGCCTTAGGGTTCATGTGTCTTAGGCTGATTCTGAGGTTGGTCCAGATTTTATCTGAAACCTGTAACTTCTGGTTTCCCTTACAAATGAACTGACTGCAGTTTGGGGTGACTGTGCAGCCTCAAAAGCACAGAGGCCGCACTGTGTGCTGGCTGTCCTGCTCAGTGCTCAGCCAGATTGGGGAGCCAGGCCCGAGGAACCAGCAGGCTTTGTCTCAGGGAAACACCCCTTAGAGAAGGCTGTCTTTGTGGCTGAATTGGACTCTGGCTCAATTTCTGGCTTGGGTTGTCCACCACTATGCAACTATCTTCTCCCTAAAAATGAAGGACAGTAGATATTGTCCAATTAACACTGGTTGGGGCTGGACATAAGCCAGTAAATCATGAACAGAACTGTCTATAAAGGGTCAAAAGAGACTGATACCCTGAATTTGCTTTTTAAGATGTATGATATGAATGTTTGGGATGTTTTTGTTGCATTTGTTATGATTAACAGATTTCTTTGATAATGCCAGTTCAAATCAAATTGTGATTAAGGAAAATCTTTCTCTTTAGTTTCAGGGTATCCCAGTCAAAACTTAGGATAGCAGTTCTCAACTTTAGTATACATTAATTACCTGGCAGCCTCAATTATCTTACTTTTTCTAGGAGCCCATCCCCAGAGCATAGGTCTGAGGGCCTGGAATCTGCATTTGAAACAAGCAGCCCAGGATATTTGGGAGCAGGGGTTCCCCAGAGCACACTTTGAGGGTCTCCTTTGCATATCAAGTATTAATCAGGAACTCAGACTCATCTGAAAGCTATTATACTAACCTCTGTGGTATTTATGAAATAAGAAAACAGAATTTACTTTAAAAATAGAGGATAGAGGACAATTAGGATTAATGATCAACCCTAAATAAATTCTCCATTATGTCACTTCCCTGATTAAAATCATGTGTCCATTCGCTACGGCCATCAGTGCCAAGTCTAAACACATTGGCATGATGTGTAAGGCTTTTTGTATTCTGGTCCCCACTATTTACCCAGGTTCAGAGGCCACTGGTCACCCCGAGCTCTCATTCACATTCCTGTGCTTTTCCACATTGGTCCTTCTTTGGCCTGAAGCTCACGTCTCATTCCTCCTTACTCAGCTTGGCTAAGTCCTCATCCTGGAGCAGCTCAAAGGTTATCTCTTTCTGCAAAATGACTTCCCTAAATCCCCTAGGTAGTTTGTTGCTTTCTCATCTGTTTTGTGCCTAACTGCTCTTATAACACACATCTAATTGCATTGTGATTATTTGTTTACATGCATTTCCCCACCACCTGACAAAGTTTCTAACAGAAAGCCACATTTTACTCATTTCTATGTTCCTATAACGGGGACAGGTTACAGAGCCAGGGCGGGGTGGAGAGCAGTTCTCCCAAGAGGGAGACTGTCCCCTTAGCTGTGTCACATGATTTAATGGGCCTGAGGAGGGTGGCGGTCCATGGACATGGAAAGGTACAAAGAGGAGTGGAACAAATGCCCCTTCCTCTACCATCCAATGTAAGAAACAGCACATTGCAAATACAGTGGAAGTGTCCTGTGTTGTTTCTGAATCTTCAGTTACGCTTGTTCTAGAAAACTGCCTTATGCTGGCGAAATTGAACAAGCGGCACTCTGTCCACGCATGAAAGAATAGTTGTGGAAATTGAAATGTTGGCGAGATTCAGTCTTTAGCAAGGACAGGAAATCGGAAGGAGAAGCCACCAAGAAAATGCAGGCCCCAGGGAATCTGCAGAAATCTTGGGCAGAATTTGGACTTCCCATGGATTTGAGACGGCATTCAAAGAATTTCAAGGAGTTTTAAACCTCAAAAGACAGGATACTTCTAGATAGCATTGGGGCTACAGTCACCAATAGTAGATGCTCGATAAATGTTGATTGTATGAAAAGCTAGATTACAGGGTGCTAAATACATAAAGCTGGTAGTAGGTGTAATTTATATGACTATATAAGATATATAACTATTATTAACAAAAGAAGGTTAAAAATGAAACTGGGCTAATGTCAAGAGTACAATGCTTCATGGCACTGAAAACAGACTATGGAGAGAGAAGCATATATACATAATGATGACAGCTAGAGTAAGATGTCATACAAAAGTAAATAAGAAAGTATCAGCTATGTCTCTGGAAAAACAAACATTTGAATATTTTAGACACTTTGATGATTGACTGAATTTTTCTTCCCATCTAGGTGACTAATGCCAAGTAAATAAAATCTTAGGAGCAGGTAAATGAGAAAGCCGTGGATGAATTCACCAGGGTTCTTAGGATTAGCACTAGGGGAAACAAATCCACTAGCTGCCAGAGTGTGCTATTATAAATAGGAAGGACACTAAGAAAAGAGTAAATGCATGAGCTGAAAAGCAGAGTAAGTGGAAAAGGCCAAGACGAGATAGAAAGAATGGATCAAAGGGCAGAGATTTCATTTTATGCTACTGTATTTTAGATTGGAAGATGAGAAATTCTGCTCAATGGTGATATCTGTTTTGTAGGACTATAAAAGGATATAAGCAAAGGAACTTTTATTAATTCTGTATTTTAGAATTAAAAATACAAGTAGGCAAAATAATATGATGTAGAATGCAAAGCATTTGAAGTGCAAGTTATTCAATTTCTAAATTTTAAGCATCATTTGGAGCTCTTCGGGATGGTTAAGTTTGCACACTTTCCTACCATTTGCTTTGCTTTTCTCTTAATATTAAAAACATCTTTTTGTTGTTGCTACAGTAGAGTTTGTTCAACTCGGATCAACAGGGCAGGCATCTCAACAGCTTGCTTTGCTGTTATTTTTGGAAGGAAGTTACAGAAAGAACAACAAAAGCACATTTAAATTAGTTTTCTTAAGACAGAGATGTAATCAGTATCATACCCTAATAAAAAAAAATGCGTTGTTTTTACATTCCATCTTTTCAAATGTGCAATTGCATTTAGAAAAACCTGAAAGGGGGCTCAGCTATTCTTGCAAATTTAGAATAATGATATATGGTTTCATATGCAGCCATGTAAATGATGCAGCTGCCTGGATGTTCATACAGCTTTGGCAGTGCCGTGTATTGTGCAATGTTGGTATTCAGTCCCATTCAGATACTTTAAAAGTCACTAACTCTGGGAGTTTGAACGTGTATATTAATGGCTGGATGTGAAAAATGACAGCAGTGCTGAGAGTATCTTCAGCGTTCCAGCAAGCACGGTCCTGTTTGCAGAAACATTATGCACAGCCGAACGAGCAAAGCCAGTCATGTCCAAAATAATGCTGAACTTACAGGCCTCCACATCTTAAAACTTCATCTCCAAAAACAAAAATACTTAGGTCTCATCAGAGACTAAGGTGGTCAGGATTCCGTAGAAGCACGTTTTTCTCGAACGATTATCTCTACTATGGAATTCAGTTGCCGAAACCACACATCTCATTTCTGAATCTTTGCAAGGTAAATAAACGGCTAGATGACCCATGATAATTTTCACAACTTACACCTTCGTTGGAAAAAGGAAGACCCCCAAATTAAACACCGTGTAGTGATGATACTCCAAGCATTATTTTTTTCCTGTCTGATATCAGTTTTTTGCTATGAACTCTGGCTTCTGGCACAAATACCCAAATAAAACAAGGCTAGAGCCAAGAAAACATTGTGGTTAAAATCAAGATGAGCTATTACAAATGTTTAAAACCAGCAAATGTACCTTCATCATGCACTCAGCTGCTCCTCGGTGAATAACAGGCTTGCAAATTGCTTGCTTAGAAAAGGAGCAAAGTGGTTGACGTTCCATGTAGATGGAACACGTCACTAAACTATGTATGATTATTCAAAGGAGTCTCATTTGGACCCAGGGTCGTTGGGGAACATGAAATAGTCTTCAAAGTATAATTTCTAGATAACTAAAGTTTAAGCCTAAAAGTGCCCAAACTTTGATCATCTGTCATTATATTACACACTCCTCTGCCTTTGTAAGTAGATCATAAGTGACATAATCCTCCCTTTCTAAACACTGTAGCTGTCACTGTCAACACTTTTGTGCCCTAATGGATTCTGGGCACAGAAGTGATGATTAAGAAATGTTTGTTGAGTGATGCTATTCCATGTATAGTGATATTTGCATGTATATTATTCGATTGCAGGGTGGTATATGATTTCAATTGTTAAATATGCTTTTCTATTTTTTTTTTTGAGGGAAGCTTGTTTTGTGGCATTGGCCTTCTGTCTTTCCTTCTTTCTGCTGCTGATTTCCAGCACACAGCTGTCTGTACCTCTTCCCACACTTCTAATTGTTTCGTATACGCTGTTGATTAAGAAATCACCTACCTAAAGTTTGGTAGAATTACTTATAAATTCAGAATAAAGAGATTCTGGGTAAGGTCTGAAGACCCCAACTACAAACAAAGTCCAGGAGCTTTGTAACATTGTCTTGGTTTTTGATTATTGTCTAGATAATTGAAATGGCTAGGGAAGGGTGGTGTTTATATATAACTAATAAGTACATATTACAATAAAGTATAAACAGTCATATCTTAAATGCCCTCTTATTCTTTTTACATTTTTAGTTGTGGTAAAATATGCATAACATAAAATTCACCATCTTCACCATTTTTAAGTATACAGTTCAGTAGTGTTAAGTACATTTACATCCTTGTGCAACTAATCTCCGGAATTCATTTCATCTTGCAAAACGAAAACTCTGTACCCATTAAACAACTTTTCCTTCCCTGGTCCTCCCAGACCCTGACAATCACCATTCTTTCTGTCTTTATGAATTTGACAACTGTAGGTCTCCCATATAAATGGACTCAGACGTTATTTGTCCTTTTGTGACTGGCTAATTCCACTTAGCATAATGTCCTCAAGATTCATCCCAGCTCTACATGTAAACACCCTCTTATTTATTTGATCATAATTAAAAATTTAATATTGAAAGCATAACAGGAACATCTATCTTTAAAAGCCAAGGTCATGAAATGTGTACCTGCATATATGATGCTAGGAAAAACTGAGGGAGTATAAATCTGCCCATAATGCAAACACGATTTCATAAGGGGCTGGCTATATGCATGTACATTATGGCATCAACACAGTGGGAAATTACAGCAGTACATAAAAGACAAGGCCGAGCCATATGCTTACATTACTTTGGGACAAAGATATGACATTAAGTGAAGAAAACAGGTTGTTAAACAGTATGATGATATTTTTGTATGAAGCATATAAGTATATGCAGAGAAATTCTGGAAGCATATGTACAGAACAGTTAAAAATGGTTATCTCTGAGGATGAGACCATGGTGCCTTTCATATTTGACTTTTTACTTTCTTGAATCGTTTTACTTTTTTTTTTTGCATATACATTACTTTCATAATCAGGAAAAAACAATAACAATTTTTTTAAAAGGAAATGATGATGACAGAATGGAAGGCTGTTGACGTATCCACAAAAAATGAAAAAATAAAAATGCATTGCTGAGAAAAGGCCATGTTTTATGTTAATTTCTCATTTCAACCCTACATCCTAAGCCAATTAAACAAATAAAAAAAAATCTAATATAAGTTTCAGACAGTCAAGAATGAATCAGCCTGAAAACAAATATTTTCAGGGACACTTTTCATTTTTGTGGAGTAGCCCTTATGTAATGATGAGATAAGAAAGTTCTTAAAGCAGACACCCAGACTATAGAGCTCTATGAGTTTATAAGAAGGCTCTTCAGAATACGGGACACTAAATAATGAGAAGGAAGCTAACAATACCTGTGACCACATTTCAAAAGACTTGGCAGCGAGTCTCAAGTTCTCCACACACAAATCTTTGAAATGTTTTTCACTTTACACAGCCAGTGCCTATAATTCATAAGGAACAGGTATTTGAAGAATGGAAAACCAGATGTACGCCCAGAGATAGCATTAGGATTGTGAAGTGTTTTTATAGGCTCTGGCTTAAGGCATAAAACATGAAAAAAGACACAGCTCTGGATGCACTCTACAGTGATCTGGATTTACAGCAAGAAACAGGGAAAGGGTTACGATGCTCATCCATCATGGAAATGCAACTGCCTTTAAAATGTGTAAGATACAAACAATACATATCTACATCAGAGAAGACACAAATGACAAAATCCTCATCATAGGAGACTTCGTTAATGGAACATTGGGAATATTAATGGCATGTCTGATATGTTCAAGTTTATTATATACTTGGTTTAAAGATGCTCTAAGAATAACTCAATACAACCTTTTAATTTCTAAATGGAGAAAAAGTATATATAATATAATAATAACCCTGCTTTCCCAGTGTGCATATTTAAGAGATTATAATACACAGACATTGTATTTTACTAGATTACCAAGGATTTTCACATCAATTACCATTTCTAATTTTGTGGTTTGGTACCCAAGAGTCCCTGAGGTATATAGATTTCTCAATATGTGGAAGATAAAATGAACCAGATTCCATTTTACTTAAGCTATCTTCAGAATTGATTCTCAAATAACATATATAATACAGTTACTTTCTTTCTAGGAACATCTATGATTGCTTTTAAAATGCAATCAGGGGCCGGCCAAGTGGCGCGATGGTTAAGAACTGGCTTGGGACGCCAGAGGGCCCCGGTTCGGATCCCACATATGAGGGCCAGTGACACTGCCCTCCACAGCTAAGATGCTGAACAACAGCTCAACCTGGAGCTGGGCTGCCGTGAGTTGCTGGCCACGGCGTAGGCTACAGCCCATGTGGCAGTGGGTTGCCATGGGCTACCGTGTGTAGCCAACAGCCAGCGTGAGCGGCCAGCAGCCTCAGTGAGCGGCGTCCAGAAGCCGGCGACTGATCTGCCTCACCCAGGAAGAGTGCAATGATGGTGCCAACTTGGGCCAGTGAAGCAAGGTCCTCCACAACTAGACTGAAGAACAAAAAAACGACAGCAACTTCTCTGTTTCCCTTCCCCCAATTCCCCAATAAAAATCTCAAAAAAAAAAAAAAGCAATCAGAATCGTTACACTGGGGCTCCCACTTTATTTTTATATATCTCTTATCACAAAAAGGCAGAAATTTGCATCTCATAGGTGTAGTTTAGAGCAGAGGTAGAAATACAGCTTGCAGAGCTAATCTGGTCCATGCACTGTTTTTGCATGGCTCTTGAGCTAAGAATGGTTTTACATCTTTAAAAAATCTATCTGCCTTTCCAGGAGTACAGTTGTTCCAGATTGTCGAAGACATCACCTCTTGACCCGCAAAGCCTAAAATATTTACTTTTTGACTCTTCAGAAAAAGTTTGCTGACCCTCGGCATAGCATAAAAAGAATTGGAACTGGACAGAGAGCAAGAAGATTTGAGTTGTTTTTCAGGCTGTGTGATCTTGGGCTGGTTAAGTACCATCTCTGAGTCTCCATATTCTTATAACATATGGAGTCCCTTTTAATTTCATTCTAGTTTGTGTTTCATGCTACACTGTCACTATTTAAGACATCCTAACGAACCTAATTTGCATAGCACCCAAAGAATAGCACTGTGGCCTTGATTTGCTTTGAAGGAGGACAGCTGGGTCAGGATAAAAGGAAGTAATTACGGTGTTTACAAGTTTCGAAATGTCAAAACAAAAGTTTGACCAAAACAGGTTTGTTTATGAATGGCCAAGACTATTCCAATGGAGTCAAGAACCATCTCTAGGGCAAATGGTCTTGAATTTTTCTTCAAATCGGTTTATAGTCTCCAAACAGGCAATAAGGCCAATGTTGTTCTTGACTCTGCAACCTTTCAACTGCTTTTACCAGGACCCTACAAACCGTGGATGCTCACCCCACACTGTGGCCTGACCTCTGAGGCCTCAGAGTTGGAGCTGAGAATATTCTTTTAGCCGTCAGACAAGAGCAATACACACCAGGGACGCCCAAGAGCCACACAAAGTGAGAAGCACCATATTGTAAAATGTACGCAGGAGTGAAATAGGCTCATAACAGCCCAACGGATCTGCATAAAGCAACCAGGGAGGAGACATGCCATTCTAGATTTCAAGACGTATATAGGCAGGTGAGCTCCAACATGGTGGAGTAGATAAACACTGTGCCTACTTCCTTCTGTGAACACATTAAAATTACAACTAAATTATAGAACAATCAACCTGGAGAACCATCTGATGTCTGGCTGAACAGAAGTTTTATAACTAAGGATATAAAGGAGAAGCCACATAGAGACTGGTAGGAGGGGCGGAGATGTGAAACGGTCTGGTCCCAAACTTCTGTGAGGTGGATGTAAATTGGGAGGGGTAGCTTGGTGGCAGAGGTTCCCCCCAGAGAAGTGACAAACCCCAGCCCCACTCCAGGCTCCCCAGCCCTGAGTACTGGTGCCAGGAAGAGGAAGCACCTAGACATCTAGCTGTGATAAACAGCAGGGATTTCAACCATCCAGGTGGGACTGAAGGCTGTGGGAAACCCAGGCGTCCTCTTAAAGGGCCCATGCACAGATTTACTCGACCACAGGCACTTACCTTGGGCTCCAGCAGAGGGACAGTGACTGCGGGGGGGAGGGGAGGCAGGGGTGGAGGGGAGTGTCAGAGGCATACAAAGAGCAGACTGAGGTGTGTGGCTTTGAGGCTAGGGCTGAAGGACAGTCCCATTTTTCCTGTGAGGGGGCCTTTCTCCTGTGCAGCTGGCAGGCAGATGCCATCTTTAATGTGTTGAGCCCGCCCCTTACGCTTATGACTAAATTTAAATCTGATTGGCCTGGTGAGCTCTGGGGCTCCATCCTGCTGACTCAGTTGGGACCCCGCCCTAACCAACTCCCTCAACGCAGGAGGCACTTTCTCCAAAAGCAGCCAGCCCTGCCGGCATTACATTCTTTCTTAGAAAACTATCAGAGTTCATGGGCTCCAGGCGGGTGATGTCTGGCCTCTATATGTGCTCTGCGACTTTTGCTGAGTAGCTCCAGGTTCAGCACTGGCAAGAAACCAGAGCCTAAATTAACCTGGTGACCACAGCTCTTCCTACTCTAGTGACTCCTTGAGACCCTGCCTCGCCCAACTTGCATACCACACGAGGCTTTATCAGTGGCTGTACTTTAAGGGAGCCAGCAGGTGGCAGCGGGCCTTGGGGTACGATGGCTTTTTGTGGTGCTTCCTCAGGCCTGGTACTGATGGCGGCTGTCCTCGGTTTGCAGCGTGGCCTCTCCCACACGCCTTTAGGTTTAGCACAGGCAGTGAGAAACTCCAGATCACTTTGTAGCTCCTACCAGATAGTCCCTGGCAGGTCATAGGCAGTGGGTGACCTGGACCTGCACCGCAGCAGCCTCCAAGAGTCCCCAGAACCAACATACTTGGAGGTTGGCTTCAGACCACAGCAGAGCACCACCCAATTAGCCTCACAAGTGGCACACACAAAGGGCAGTCTCAAGAGACACCAGAGCCTGCTGAGGTGAATCCCACTCAGTGGGGTAAGCCCCCCCCACAGCAGCTGGTAAGTTGTGGATGTGGCCAAACTCTACAGCCGGTCAGCCTGAGGGTCAATCCTACCTACTGATATGCCAATAGCTATCAAGTCTCAACTATAAAAGGAGGGCACCCACCACCCCCACAAGGGACACTCCTATAGTGTCCAGAGCAGATGACAAGGGAGACTGTGCCAGGGTCCCCCAGGGTACCTGCTACATAAGGCCACCTGGCTAAGACTACCAGACGACCAGACTACATAGCAGATCTGTCTCATACATAGAAACAAACACAGGGAGTCAGTCAAAATGAGGAAATAAAGGAATACATCCCAAATAAAAGAACAGAAGAAAACTCCAGAAAAAAGAACTAAACGAAACGGAGGCAAGCAATTTACCAGGTAACAGAGTTCAAAACAGTCTGCTCAAGTAACTTAGTGAGAACTTCAACAAAGAGATAGTGAGCATAATAAAGGACACAGAAACCACAAAAAAGAACCAGTCAGAAGTGAATGATACAATACCTGAAATGAAGAATGTACTAGAAGGAATCACCAGCAGATTAGATGAAGCAGAGGATTGAATCAGCAATTTGGAAGACACGGTAGCAGAAAACACCCAATTGGAACAGGAAAAAGAAATAAGAATCCTCTCCACCTCCAAAATGAGAGTTTAAGGGACCTCTGGGACAACATCAAGCATAACAACATTTGCATCACAGGGATACCAGAAGGAGAAGAGAGAAAGCAAGGGATTGAGAACCTTTTTGAAGAAATAATGACTGACAGCTTTCCTAACCTGGCAAAGGAAATAGACACACAAGTCCAGAAAACACAGAGTCCCAAACAAGATGAACCCAAACAGGACCACACCAGGACACATTATAATTAAAATGGCAAAGGTTAAAGATGAAGAGAGAAATCCTGAAAGCAGCAAGAGAGAGTAACCAGTAACTTATAAGGGAGCTCCCATAAGATTGACAGCTGATTTCTCAACAGAAACTTTGCAGGCCAGAAAGGTTTGGTCTATTTAACTTGATGAAAGTAAGGACCTACAACCATGGGTACCCTACCCAGCATGGCTATCATTTACAATCGAAGACCAAGACATAGAAACAACCAAAGTGTCCTTCGATAGATGATTGGATAAAGAAGATGTGGTATATATGTACACAATGGAATACTGCTCTGCCATAAGAAAAGATGAAATACTGCCATTTGTAACAACATGGATGGATCTTGAGATTAATATGCTAAGCAAAGTAAGTCATACAGAAAAGGTCGAGAACCATATGACTTCACTGATATAAAACTGAAAGCAACAAAGGAAGAAGACAAACAAACAAACAAACAAAAACTCATAGACACAGATAATAGTTTAGTGGTTACCAGAGGGTGAGTGGGAGGGGAGATGGTAAAAAAGGGTAAAAGGGGTCAAATATATAGTGATGGAAGGAGAACTGACTTTGGGTGGTGAGCACGCAAAGTGAAATATAAATGCTGTATTATAACATACACTTGGAACCTATGTAATTTTACTAACCATTGTTCCCCCAATAAATTTAATTAAAAAAATACATTGGGGCCGGCCGAGTGGCGTGATGGTTAAGAACTGGCTTGGGACGCCAGAGGGCCCTGGTTCGGATCCCACATATGAGGGCTAGTGACACTGCCCTCCACAGCTAAGATGCTGAACAACAGCTCAACCTGGAGCTGGGCTGCCGTGAGTCACCGGCGACGGCGTAGGCTGCAGCCCCTGCTGCAGTGGGTTGCCATGGGCTACCGTGTGTAGCCAACAGCCAGCGTGAGTGGCCAGCAGCCACTGTGAGCGGCTGTCCAGAAGCCGGCGACTGATCTGCCTTGCCCAGGAAGAGCGCAATGATGGTGCCAACTTGGGCCAGTGAAGCAACGTCCTCCAAAACTAGACTGAAGAACAAAATGACAGCAACTTCTCTGTTCCCCATTCCCCAATTCCCAAGCACTGTTCCCATCTCCGAATTCCCCAATAAAAATCTTAATAAAAAAAATACATTGAACATGTAAAAAAATTTTAAGGACACATAAAGTGCTTCCCAGACAAAAAAAAACAAAGGTAAAGGCGTTCATCACCACCAAACCAGTATTACAAGGAATGTTAGAGGGACTTCTTTAAGACTCAATGTAAATGCATTAAATGCACCAATCAAAAGATGTAGAAGGGCTGAACGGATAAGAAAACAAAACCCTTACATATGCTGCCTATGAGAGAATCACTTCAAATTGAAAGGCACACACAGATAGAAAAGTAAAGGGATGGAAAATGTTGTTTCATGATAATGGAAATGAAGGAAAAAAACCCCCTCAAAACCTGAGGTAGCAATTCTTATACCAGACAAAACAGACTTTAAAACAAAGGCTATAACAAGAGAAAAAGAAGGACCCAGTAATCCCACTTCTAGGTATTTATCCGAAGAACTTATTTTGGGTTTCAAAACGCCACTTCAAGGGGATGTGTGCATCCATATGTTCACTGCGGCATTGTTTACAAAGCCAAGATGTGGAGGCAGCCTGAGTGTCTGTAGATGGAAGAATGGACAAAGAGGAGGTGGTACATATATACACTGGAATATTGCTTGGCCATGGAAGGGAATGGGTTCTTGCTGTCAGCAACATGGATGGACCTGGAGGATACTGTGCTGAGCGGAGTGTTAGACAGAGAAAGACAGATGCAATGTGATTTTGCTTATGTGTAGAATCTAAAGAACAAAATAAACAAACAAAACAGAAAGAAACTCATAGATAAACATTTTGATGGTTGCCAGAGGGGGGGGGCGGCTGGGAGTGTGGGTGAAAAAAGGGGAAGGGATTAAGAAGTACGAATTGATTGTTAAAAAGTAGTCATGGGGATGTAGAGTGTAGCATATGGAATATAGTCAATAATATTATAATAACTATATATGGTGTCAGATGGGTACTAGGTTTGTTGGGGTGATAGATCGGAGAGGAGTTAGGGGGCAGAGTGAAAAAGGTGAAGGGATTAAGAAGTATAAGTTGGTAGTTACAAAATAGTCATGGGGATGTAAAGTAAAGCATAGATAATATAGTCGATAATAAGGTAATGACTATGTATAGTGCTAGGTGGGTACTAGACTAGTCAGAGGGATCACTTCTTTTTTTTCTTTTTCTATTTTATTTTTTTGATATTTATATCATTTATTTTTATTTATTTTTTAAAATTAGTTTCAGATGTACAACACAGTGCAATAGTTATACTTTTTACCCCTCAAAGTGACAACCTCTCTCCCCCAATCCTTCACCCCACTCCCCCCCCACCCCGATATCATACATATCTATTACAATTCCATTGATTCCACTCAGGGGGATCACTTCTTAAAATATATAAATGTCTAACCACGATGCTGTACACCTGAAATTAATATGAAATAATATTGAATATCAAATATCAACTGTAATTTAAAAATTAGAAAGAGGGCGGGGGAAGGTAAAGGGCAATAAATGGCCCAAATTTCCAGGTATAACAAAGAAGTCATGGGGATGTAATGTACGGCATAGGGAAAATAGTCAATAATGTTATGATAGTGTGGTACAGTGTCAGATGTTTGCAGGACTTGTCATGGTGATCACTTCTTTAGGTCTATAAATGTTCAATTACCATTGTGTACACCAGAAACTAATATCATACTGTATGTTAGCTACATCTTTAATACAAATCTTTTAAAAAGACTTATTATATAAAATGATAACACTGTGGCATTGGTGTACAGATGGACTAATGGACCGATAGAACAACAAAGAGAACTGAGAAGTAGACCTGCCATATATAGAAACCTTACATATGACAAGGCCAGCACTGCAGGTCACAGGGGAAAGAACAGACTCAACAAATGTTCAACACATGGTGCCGAGTCAGTTGGTCATCCATACAGAAAACAACGCAAAGCTTCTCCAACTCATGCCTTACAAAGGATCCTCACTAAATGGACTTTCATTTTTCAAATGAAAAGACAAATTTTTAAACTGTCAGAAGAACACTTAAGAGTGTGTCTTTAAGACCTCAGGGAAGGGCAGTGTGCTTAAGATGAAAAGCGCAGATTACAAATGAAAAGATCAATCAATTCTACCATATTAAAATGAAAAAAAAATTGCGTTTCTCAAAAGGTAAATAAAGAGAATGAAGAGATAAGTCATAAACTGTGATGTGACATATGCAACACATAAAACCAACCAAGAATTCGTATCCTAGAAACAAAAACAAAAAGACAAAACAGTGGACAACAGATATGACCAGTCATTTTGCAGGAGAGGGAACACAAACAGTCCATAAATATATACAAACATGCTCAGCACCATCAGTAATCAGAAAAAATGTAAACTTAATCCAAACTCAGGCATGACTCCCCACACACCATTTTGGCAAAAATTCAAAGTGGGTTCCAGACAGGCAAAAATGAAGCCTGATAGCAGCAAATGTTGCTGAAAATGAGGAGACACCCAAACCCTCATATCCTCCAGGAAGCGACTGTGAACTGTTTTCCTTCATGAACTAGCATTTCCTAATTAAGATAAACATGTGCACACTGTACCCCACAGCAATTCCACACCTACTATTCCCTCCAGAAACTCTGACACCAGGACAAATGTACAAACATGTTCACAGCAGTTTTGTTTGCAATAGGAAGAACTGAAATCCTTGCATATACTTCAAGGTAGAATGGAAAAAACAAATTTGGTTACATTCATAGAATGGGATATTATGTAGCAGTGAAATGAAGAAACAACAGTTTTGTAATTAACAAAGATGACTTAAACACATGTAGAGGGAAAACAGCAGGTCACAGTGAATGCAAATAGTACAAAACCATTTACCCTGAGTTCAAAAATAGGCCAAGCCAATGTATATGTTTGTTTGCTTAGGAATAAATAAATAAAAATATACATAGTGAAAATATAAAGAAAGCTAAGGAAATACCTAACATAAAACTCCAGATTGTATTTGATGATGGGGAGACTGTGGGACGGGAACACAGCTGTGGCAGATAATGCTGGAGTTTCAAATGCACTGGTAATGTTTTATATATATATGTAACCTTGTGAAAGCTTTATTTCTACTTCATCATCATCTCATGCAGACTCCGAGACCCCGTCCTTCGTTTCAATGTGGTATCCTCATGACTTTTCATAGTACTTTTCCTTAAACAGAAAATGTTGAGTAAACACTGAGTATTGCCAGTTAATGTTTTAACAATAATTTAAAAATGCCATTTCTGTTGTATCATCAATGCAGGAGGATGACAAAAATACCATATGAAGAGTTTCACGATGCATCACAGTGGGACAGATGACTCACACTCAGGCGATGGTGGTAAGACCACAATGGCAGCATGTATGTGCACCCTGGTTTTTCAAACCCAAAGACGAGCTGGTCAAGTAGAATATGTGGATTATACAGAGAATTTGGTAAGCCCAGCTGAGAACTCTGTTTGTACCTTTTCCAAAATGCTGACATGCATATAGGATATCTGTATCTTAAGGTACGCCTGTGCCTGGGTGGTATTTTTTTTTGTACTCTTGAAGTGGTGCATATACAATATGCACATTCTTTAGTATGTTTCACTTGATAATGTGAAATAGCTTTGCAATGCTTCTTGTAGGCCTACAAGGATACTTTGGAGCCTTTGTCATAATTCTGCAACAATAGTTAACATCAGTTTGGTTCAGCATGTCCCAAAGGTAGTCAGACTCATAGATGACACTTACACAGCTTTTTTTTACTGGGTGCCTGGCACTGTATTAAGCACTTTACATTTACTCATTGGATCCTTACAACAACTGTCTGAGAAGGTAGCATTATTCTTCCCAATTTACAGAGAAGAAAACTGAGGCAAAAGAGATTCAGGACCTAACCTACCATTTTCAGTTACTGAGCTTCAATCCATCAAGTATTTGAGGGTTGGTCAGGACATAGCCATGTAAAAAGAGAGCGAACAGAAACAGGGTAAGAGCCTATCTTTTAATAGTCTGACTCAGAGGAAGTGGCGTTCATATAAGATTAGGTTACAGAGGCTCCGGAGAAGAGGTGGGGCTAGAGCTGGGTTATAAAGATTGTAGGATTGAAAACAAGGCATCTACTCTGGAAGATACAACAGACAGAGAGAACAATAAGCTGAGGCTATAGGTGAACAGGTGCAAAGCAGGTTGAGGACCTCTTGCTACCGGACCCGCTGGCTGGAGTGAAGAGAGCAGGAAAGGAAGTGCTAGACGGTTGACCGGAAAAGCGGGTTAAACTTCCCAGACAACTGACACTGCGTCTGACCATTTTGACACAGTTGGATGCAACCTAGACCACGCACCTTGGAGAAAGTCCCAGGATTACCCTGGGATAACCTTCCAAGCACCCCAGCGCGGAACAGGGATTAGCATTGTGCTGGTGACTTATCACATTGGTGACATATGACCACGGTTGGCAAAGCTGCTTTTTCTCAAGTCATAGTTTGTGTTGCTCTAAAATAGTTGGTATAAGCCAAAAATCAGGTCTTTTTAATGCCCTCCTCTCTTTCTGCTTTCCTTGGGAATTCCTCAACTTTGTCCTCTTCCTTCCCCCACCATTCTTATTTGAAGAAAAATGATTGTGTGAAAACGTTAGGTAACACTTAATTTTACTGCATTGGAAATATTTGACATATTACCAGGTTCTTTTGCTTCCTGCTTGTCCCCTATTTCTTTCTTTGTTTCTGTTTTCTTCTTGTGTGTGTGTGTGTGTGTGTGTGTGTGTGTGTGTGTGTGTATCTTGGCCCTCTTTCTAGAACTCTGCCTAGGTAACTTCTATAAAAATATACAGATGTCAGAGAGATAAGGAAAGAGGTAGGGAAGTTAGTAGGAGGTGAAGAAAGAGAACTAATTTGGAAGAGAAATTTGTTTTTATGCTGTGCTAAAATGCACATCCTTTTAGTGTGTGCCTAATTTTTATTTTAAGCCTGGGTGACGCGGCGTTCCATTTGCATGGGGTTATTATCTTTTTTGTTGTTTTCCTTCAACTTTTCCTCTAAGGCTCCAAGAAGCTCTTTTAGCTTAGGAAGCTTGGGGTGAAAGGCAAGAGATGACAAGAGTGGACAGGGTTAGGTAGGCAGAGAGCAAGCCCCCTGGGGCTGCCCTCCTTGGGGCTCTGGTGTGGGGATGAGGGATGGGGTACCTGCCCTTTCATACGCCTGGTCTTCCTGCCCCTCCCTTAGGCACCCACCTGAGGACATCTCAAAGTCCCCCCCTTCTGTCCTGTGGACCCCTTCGGAGCATAGAAATGGTGACAGGAGAATGTGGTGCAAGGGGGTTGGAGGTAGGAGTCTAGGGTTTGAGTCCCTGCTTCACTACTTTTGAGCTGAGCAAATTACCAAACCTTCCTGGGTTTTAGTTTCTTCACTGGGAAAAGAGAGTGATGATAAAGATACTTCCTCATGTGTTGGTATGAGGCTGAGATGATAACATGTAAACTTGCACACAGGTGTATAAATGTCAGTGATTGTTATCATTATTGCTACCCTGTGATCTTACCTGAGCTCCAATCCTAGTGAGCATACAGATCACCTGGGGGTCTTGTTAAAATGCAGATGATGATTTAGTGAGTCTGGGGTGGGGCCTGCGACTCAGCATTGCTAACAAGTTCCCAGGTGAAACCCACGGTGCTAGTCCGTGAGCCACACTTTAAGTACAAGGATCTAGTCAATTCCTTCTATTGCTTCTATTGTTCTCACAATAGCTCACTTTTGTTGCCTTCCCGCCTCTCTTCCTCCTGTTGTCTCTCATCCTTTTCTTCGCGCCCTCGCCCAAGTCCCATCCCAATCTATCAAAATTTTACTCATTCTTCAGAACCAACCTCTGAATGATCGCGCAGGAGAACCACCGAGGGAACTCATAAAACCCTCTGAAGTCCCAGGCTGTTCCCTAGGCCTGTTGAATCAGGATCCCTGGAGGCTGAACTCAGTCGTCAGTATTTTTTACAGCTGCCCAAGGGATTTCCACTGGAGGGCCCAAGGCGCGCACGTCTGCCGGAAGCCTCCACTGAGCCGCCCCTGACCTCCTCAGATATATGGGCTGACTCACCAAGACACTGCTCTCACGACATCTCTCTATTTTGTTAGCTACCTGGATCCTTGTCTTATTCTACCCAAGCAAATAAAAGCTCCTTGAAAGTGGAGACTGACACTGTGTCTTAATAATATTTAAAGCTCATCAAACTTTTAAGAAAACGTTTTGAACTGAGGAAGACATCAAAAAGTATTCATTGTATCGAGTTGTATACTCGCATGAGTTTCAGTCATTATGGGACAGAAGCTAGCACTATCATTGGTAAATATTTTTGAAGTAATTTACTTGCTTCCATGTTATTTTTAATTTTAATTGACAATAATTTCCACTGTACATAATGCTCAAGGAAATGTCCACATCTCTGGGATTTTTCACAACTCTATAAATAATTTCCAATATACAATGTCAATTCTGTAACTAGGGGGTGTGATAAAAATATTGTATGTCCCGAGGCACTGGAAACAAATTCTCTTATGTTTTAAGGGAACATCCTGTGTGTGCCAGCACAGAGATTGCCAACCCAGAACAAGAGAATTTCATTTGTGTTTCATCCTTAATATAAAGATAACATTGTTTCAAACTGTGAACTCAGAGAAAATATATTAGTCCTCAAACATTCAAGATAATGCGTGGATGGGTTGTACAATTTTTGTAAAGTAACCCAATCTACATGTCTGCCTAAAGAAATTTCTGTTTCTTATTTGGAATATAATGGAATGTTTCCATAATTTTCATGTACACGTTTAAAATGTGAACCAAAGGGACAAATCAATGCAGTTTTATGTCGCTGCTGTTGCACCTCTATGGGACTCCCCGCACTATGTACCCTGCATATGACCTATCATCAGTCAAGAACACTGCAGACAGTGACAACTGGCTTGATTTTGTGTTTATGTGTGCACACACATCCACAAACATGCTTGACCTTGTACGTTTTTATCCTGAGGATCCAGACACACAGTGAGGGAACATTTTAAGGTTCCTTTATTAAACATGTTCCTGATTAAATAGGGAAGCTATATCTAAACAACCTAAGCCACAAGTGCAGTTGAAGCAAGTCTGGGGATAAAATTTGAAAATCCCTGGATTCTTGGTCCTGTGTCCAGCTAGGAAATTGTTGGGTAACAGGATTAAGCAAACAAAGAGGCATTCATAAGGAAAACACAAGTAAGGAGTTCTGTTAGCCTGTCTCTAGAAACTCCAAAATTCTGGATTTTTGAGCCATCATTTGCAAGGGCCCCTTCAGGTATGGTGGATTAAGTAATGTTTGTGAGAGTTCCTAGTAGGATTATAATAAATGGGGAGGGGGATGTGTGTAAAGGGAGAAGAAAAAAAGTGATGTAGAAGGAGGGATGGAGAGACAAAAAAGATAAGAAGCAAGAGAAGAAAAGATCGTAATGAAGGTAGTACTGGGTGGTACCTGTAAGTAACAGCTTAGGTTTGTTGAACAGTCATGAGGCAAGCGTTATACTTATGCTATTTCTATTAACTGATTTAATCCTGACACCACATTACAGATAAAAAAACTGATGCACAGAGAGGTTAAGTAATTTTGCCAAGGTCACCCAGCTAGTAAATAATGGAACTTGGGTTAGAATCCAGGCAGCCTAGATCTCCTATGTACATCAAGGTACCACTCAATGATATTCATGATGTAAACTGCTGTTCTTACGAGGAATGTAAGCTCCATGCTGCCAAAAACTGTATTATTGTTTCCCTACTGCATCCGCCCATTCTGTTTAAGACTGAATGTGTGTCTGTGAGTGTTTAGTAAACCCTTACTCGGTATCTGGTTCTGGTGTAGGTGCTGGCAACCCAGCAGTGAACATCCCGCATTCTAGAAGCTTAAATTCTAGGGCAATATGCTTAATATGTGGTAAATATTTGCTGAAAATAAAACTAACTAGGAGATAAAAAATGGACTTTGATCCTGTGGTATATGGCTTTTTTTTTTAATACCAGCATCATCAGTCCAATACAGACAATAAACTTTGGGTGCCAAAGAAAGACAGCCATAGTTATAGAAGCTGGGGCTTGAAGAAACACCCATAGTAAAAAATGGTAACATGTGATAGAAACTACAATGAAACATGAACAAATATACATGGGAATAGCCACAAGGAAAATACAGACAAGTATGAATTACGTAGCTGTCTGAACACAGGTGCATTACATATCGCAGGCAAGCTGGAACTTGTGACATCCTGATGTTGACACCCTCCGTGTTACATTGCCCTGGAAACATCAGGTTCCAGTGAGCCTTTATTTAATAGCGCATAGCAATACGACAATTCTGGAAAGGAATTCTGCACCTGGATTTTCATGCTGCTGACCAACCTGAACATCAAACTGCTAAATAGGGCTTGGCGCACTGGCAAATCTCAAAATCCTTCTTACCGGCATTCAGGTTAATGGTTAAGGGTTGGTACTTGAAGTGTACCGTAGTTTCCTTTCAGTACTTTAGTTAATGATCCATCCTCTTACAGTGTCTGAAGAATCTGTCAAAACAAGTCATGGCAAAGGAGACCAACGCCTCCTCTACAATCAGGGGCTGCTTCGGACAAAACGAATCTGGTTATCTGTTTCTCAAAGGCAGGCGTCCTTAATTCCAATCAGAGAAATACATACAATTGGAATGCTGGAGACCCATAGATGGTTTCAAATCTCTCGTTCCATTCAGAACGCTTTCTACTTCACAGTTGTTTCTGACTGCTGTCTGTACTAACATCAGGTACTTCTCAGGTTTTAGAATGAACTATTTGTTTCTTTAAGCACACGACCCCACACTTTGGATTTCACAGTCTATTGAAATCAAGGCCAACTGGAAAGGAATACTTTGCATCCATTCTCCTTTTTGTGCCTTCAGACTCTAACTAAAACCATTGACTGAGCAGAAAACCCTGCATACAATGTGAAGTCTGGGAGGTGAGAAATTTGCCTTTCCAGCCCAAAGTATGTTGGATTTTCTTTCTTTTTCCTTGTTTTGGAGTTTGCTTTTTGATCCCATTTAAATACATTGCTTCCATTCAACTGCTGCTAAAATTTGACCAATAGGAGACAGACTTTTCCTTCTCAGTGGAAAACTTTTATGTCTGAAAACTATTCATGAACTTGTAAACAGAGGATTTTTTTTCCCTCACAGAAAATATTCCCTTGTTCTTTATACAGACATTGTTTAACTTTTATTTTCTTGGTTCTTCCTTCTTGTAACTGATATGCTCTAGATTAATTGGCAGGAGCTAATCAAGGTAGCAACTCAATCTAATTAAAGTAAATGTATTTGTCCAAGCAAACCTATTTTTAAAAACACTCAAGATACTTGATTTTTACATTAAAATTAAATGTGAAAAATACAATTTCTAACCTACAGTTAAGTAAAATTAAGGGGAAAATTCTTTCAAACTTTCTGAATGTTGGAAAATTTTTGTAATAAAATTTTAGAAAAGAATGAAAAATGAAACCAAACAAAAATAAGCAGAGATTTGATATTTGTAGCTGAACAGTAACGCCATAACCCTTATTTTGAGTTAACATCATGTAACTGATTACAAGTATCAAGTACAAAGAACTAACATGCCTGCTTTTGGGGTGTGCGCATAGTTTCTAGAATTTACAGTCTAGCCTCCCAATGTTTTAACTCTATTTTTCCTGCTGAAGTGGATCAGAATACGTTACCTCAAAATATGCTCCTTGGGTATAAAGATTATTTTGAGCTGAAGGCAAATGAGAACAAACAGATACAGGAAGCACTCTCTGCCTTTTCCCAATCTGCCTCAAAGCAGGGCATAAGCACCCCTTGTGAGGGTGTTCTCCCCTCTTCCATACCAGGAGGAGGAGAACAACCCTTATCACCAGAGACAGACACAGCTCCGAGATGAGTCTGCATAAACAAACCTTAAGAAATAACTTACCCACCAGTAAGTTTCCCCCCGCTTATTTACCACTCCTAGAGGCCCAACCCTCCTTTTCTCTGTCTAGTCCCTTTGCTACAACTTATTTGCCCTTTGTTAAAATTCTATATAAGCCCCCAAGTCTAATCACTTTTTTGAGTTTTTAACTTCATTTTTGTGAAGGCTCCATGCATGTACAAATATTAACATCAAATAAAAGTTGTATGCTTTTTTTGTGTTTGTCTTTTGTCAGTTTGATTTGCAAGCCTTAGGTATAGAACCTAGGAGGGTAGGAGAAAAATTTTCCTCCCCTACACTGCTGCAGTGTCTGCTGTGAGTCTAAGCAGTTTTGAGTTCTAGCTCCAGTGTATACCAGAAACATCCACCATCATCCTTCTTTTTTTCTAAAATTGAGCAAGATTAAATCTACGTGCATTCTTTAAGCACCAACTGTGTGTCATAGCTGTGTTTGGAACTAAGAAAAACACCCCATTGTGGCTCGGCCTCAGGGGAGCTAAAGCATATATAATTGAAGAGAGATGAGAACTAAGAGGAGAACAATCAAGGGATGAAACCCTATGTGGAACCAGCACTATTTGAGACTGGGGGAAGTAAAGTGCTTTGGGCAGCTCACACCCAGGAAGGACATTATAAGTGCTTGAATTTAAACTTCTAATGGAAAGTAGCTTTAGATGAAAAGGGTGTGGGGGGAAGCCCTTGCTTAGAACTGTTGGGTTGTCGGAGAAGTCATGACGCATATTTGCAACAGATGGCGCTAGTTCATTTTTGGAAGTACTAGAGTCATTCGCATCTATGTTGTTGCTATGTCATTTGACAGCTGACAGTTCTAGCTTCATTCTAAAAAAAAATTTGAGCGATTTGGTTGAGTTTTGGAAATTTTACAAGTTAAAGATTGAAGACCAAAGTGTGCATTTTTGCCATATTTTACTGTTTTACTTCCATAAAGGGAAGAACACACATCAATCTTGTGAAAAGTTGCATAAAGTTTATGATGACAATGCTCTACAAGAACGTCAGTGCCAACAATGGTTCATGAAATTCCATGCTGGTGATTTTTATCTCAATGACGCTCCTTGGTCAGGGAGGCCCACTGAGGTTGATGACGACAACATAAGGGCATTGGTCGAGTCAAACCTATGTTACACGACACGAGAGATTGCAGAAACGTTGAACATCCATCATTCAAGCATTCACGACCACCTGAAGAAGCTGGGATACGTAAGCAAGCTCAATATTTGGGTTCTGCATGAACTCAAAGACGTTCATTTGACGGCACATATAAATATCTGCAATATGCTCATTAAACATCAGGAAAACAATCCTTTTTTGAAGCGACTGATAACTGGTGATGAGAAGTGGATTGTTTACAACAATGTGGTGTGCAAACGGTCTTGGTCCTGATGTGATGATTCACCTCAAACGACATCAAAGCAGACATTCCTCACAGGAAGATTATGCTCTCAGTGTGGTGGGATTTTAAAGGTATCGTATTTTTTGATCTCCTACCAAGGAACTAAACAATCAATTTGAATGTGTATTGTCGGCAATTGGACAGTTTGAACAAATCCATCATCCAGAAACGTGCAGAGCTTGTTAATTGTAAAGGAGTTGTGTTCCATCGCGTCAACGCGAGACCACACACAAGTTTGATCACCTGTCAAAAATTACTGGAGCTTGGATGGGATGTATTTCCACACCCACCATACTCGCCTGACCTTGTGCCATCAGACTTCCACTTGTTTCGCTCGCTTCAAAACTCCTTGTGTGGTATATCATGCAATTCAGATGAGGCTGTAAATCAGCACCTTGTTCAGTTTTTCACAAATAAAGACAGGTCCTTCTATGAACAAGGAATTATGAAGCTCACTGAAAGATGGCAAAAGGTTATCGAACAAAACTGGCAATATATCATTGATTGATTTTTGTTCTTTATATAAATAAATGACATTTGAAAAACATAGACAATACACGTTATGACTTTTCTGACAACCCAATATACATGTATACTACATGAAGATACAAAATTTGTTTCTGTGCTTTCCTTTCTAGTGAATATCCAAATCACAAAAAGAAATGTCTTAAGACAGTGGGGTGATAGAGCTCAGCCTGTAGTCAGGCTCTGCCAACATTGAGCCACGTGCACCTGGAAAAGGCTCCGATCCTGCTGACCCTCAGCTTCCTTAGATTGGTCAAGGCCATCTGTATGGCTCCTCCTACTTCTATCATTCTATGACAAGGTCAAACTATGCTTATGCCTACAGAATGGGGTACTACCCTTCAAGGCTGTGAATAAGCATGCAACATAATTTATGAATTAACATATGAAATATAAAGACAAGCACTGGCTTCAACCTTCCTATTCTCTGCAAAGTCACTGAAGTCATGACCCATCCTTCATACTAGTTTTCTAACATTTTTATGTGCTCAAGAATTACCCAGGGAGCATGGTAAAACCATAAGCCTTGCTGAACTTGGGCTCCCTACAACCAGCTCTCATTCTGTTTCAGGAAGTCTGGGCTGGGCCCAGGAAATTGCGTATTTTAGATGACCCTTCCCCTCCCTCCTTCCCTCCCCCAGGTGATTCTGATGCCAAGGATCTTTATGGCTTATAGTCCTGGGTTGTGGACAACAATTCAGGCACACGGAAGCACGGGATTAAGTCCGACCCTGCTATTTCTCCAGCTGAGTACACGGAAGATTTTTAGAGAAGTTTCCAATCAATCTCTTTGGAATGCTTCAGATTAGAGATAAATCCCTTAGATCTGTTGTGATCCAGGCACAGCTGTAGGCTGAGCCAAAACAAACTACAACAGGGCATTGATTACCCGGTTAGAGTCAAATCTCTAAAATACTTCTTTTCTCGCATGATGGTGTGCCAGGGGCAAGAATTTCCAGAGGCAAACATTACTAAGTGGTATCAGTGATAGAAAGAACCCAGTGGGGGTCGGGGCAGACAAGGAAGTCGGTCCCTAACTCTGCTCTAAAACTACCGGGTTTGCAATTACCCAGGTAAACCCTCCAGAGGAACATGGAATTTTTCTTGTGATAAACATCTCAAGATGTTTATTTTGAGATGCCCCACTGCCGTGCTTACCAGCCTTCACTTACTGGTAATGTGCTTCTCTGTGCCTACCCTGAATTTTTCATTCTTTAATTTGTTTTTCTCTGTTCTGTCCTTAGTTAAGAGTAAAAACAGCTGGTGCTCCCCACTGTAAAATCAACCAACAAATAGACAAAATCTTTATATACATGGAAAACATGAAAATAGCCCTTCAGTTTAGTCTTCTTATTGTCAAGATATTGTGAGCACTATTTTGGATCTTCTGTGAATATTCTTACATATTTAGAGCGGGAAGCCCCTTGTCTGAAGTCACACCCCCACTATGGGCCAGCCTGCAGTGATGGGATAATAGGATTGGGGGGCAGGGGTAGGAAGGGTCCCAGCCCCCTTGATTCAGTAGGGCCTTCCAGGTCCTGCCATTTTGTCACTCACTTCTCTTTTCAGCAATCCTTCATACTGCATTCACATCGTCTCTAAAATGTATGTCTGTGTTGATTCCCTGCTGAAAGCCTACATTGCCTTCAATATAAAATTGAAATGTTTTTAAGTTGAAAAAAAAGAGGAAGAGGCTTTCATAAATATGGAACATTTCTCCTGAACGCCCCAACCTTACCTCCCTGCCCCCGTTTTCTTTCTCCCTCTCCCTTTACCTCCATATATGAACCCTGACCTCCAGCCAGGCTGCTAAAGGCTCCTCTTTTAAGACTTAACCTCACCATAACAATTTTACAAGTCGTTTGGAAACTTTTCTCTCTGCCTCTATGATGGAAATTCTTTGAGGTCAGGGATTTTTTTCTCATTCATCCTCATAACCCCAGCACTAGCATGTGTCCTGGAGTGATTGTGAAATGAATATATATGTTTTAAATGAATGAGTAAATGAAGAAATTATTTGATGGTCTCAAAAAATGATGCATATATCTTATGTGCTTCATCTGAGGTAATAACCTAAATATTTGTAACACTGTATTTAATTTTACTTGGTTCACTTGAAAAATAGTTTAGTACTTTGACAAGGGTTTATGTTCTTCATAAATGATAACTTATATCTGAATTTTTAAAGAGGCACTGTGATAATTTAAAAAAATCGGCTTTTGAGGTTAAGAACCTACTTCTAATCAGGATCTGATGGCCATTCACAAATCCAACTTTGCTTGATTAAACGTTGATACAGGAAACACACATCTCGGCTCCAGACTTTGGGTTCAATGGCATGAGTTGTTACGAAATGAAGATAGCTGCCTCTGCTATCACTTACAGCTGATGGCCCACATAGATAGCAAAGAGCTGAATTAAATCTATTCTGACTAAGAGAAAATGCAACAATCCTTAGAACAACAAGCCAACAACTAGGCCTCACTAATACTCAGGTAAGAGTCAAACAGAGGCTATTTTCAAGAGATTTGGCATTTTGATTGTTTTTCACTTGGGCATAAATATTCCAGTAATTAACAAGAAGACATGAGAAAGGCAACATATATATTGGAGGGGTCACCCTCAGAGTTCTAGAGCTAGATTGCCGGGCTAATATTCCAACTCCACCACAAACCCACCTCTTGACCTTTATCCATAACTTCACATCTCTCTGCCATTTCTTCATTAGGAAGGTGGAATAATATTGTAACCTCCCTCATGGAGTATTGGGGGATTCTAATGAACATATATGGAATGCTTGCCTCCCTGCCTGGCACACAGTAGGTAGGTTCAGTAAGTACCAGCTATTATAATCAACCACCTATTTCTACTTTTCCAAGTTGTGTGTGTGTGTGTGTGTGTGTGTGTGTGTGTGTGTGTGTGCGCGCGCGCGCTGTGAGAGATGACTGGAAGTTTTTCTAATGCTTTCTAGTGTCTACAGAGATAAGATCATGTTTTATCTCTTTTGACCTAAAAACATGATCAACTTATAAAGTATTAAACAACTTTGCATTTTTGGAATGATATTACTTGGTCTTGGTGTTTTTTTTTTTTTTTTACTATACTGTGTTTTATCTTACTATTTTATTTTGCTAATGTTTTATTCAGGACTTTTTCATCAAGACACATGATGTTACGATTTTATTTTTCTGCACAATCTTGCTCAAGTTTGCAATTGATTTATAATGATTTGTAAAATAACAAAAATGGAAACAAAGTATTAGGACACCTATTAATTTTCTCTATTCAATGAAACCATTTAATCGCTTGAAAATGAACTATTTCCTGAAATGGGGAAAAATTCATTTCTGACAGTTTTGGGGTAAGAGTTTCCTTAAAGAGTAATTATTAAAGAACTTTCTTATTTCTTCCCAGATAATATTGGCTTATTCTATCTATTAATTTTGATAATATCTATTCTAATTGAAAATTATTCCAATTTGTGCATGTTTTCAAATTTATTAGCATAGATCGTGCAAACTACTTCTATTTTCACCTGTATGTACCATTATTTCCACATTCTTATTTTGTGTATCAGTGATTTTTATAGTTTTCTTTGATTAAGTGAGCTAGTATTTTTCTATTTCCAACTATTTTCAAAAGATTAGCTACTGATGAATTTACAGTTTTTCTATTTTCTCTGCCACTCACTTTTTAAGTTTTTACCTAATTTCCCCCTTCTGATAAATTTTCTATATTTGCATTTGTTTAAGAAACCTTTTGAGTTGATTGCTTACTATATTTGTCATCTTTATTTCGTTAAGAATGTGATTTACAGTGGTGGCAGTTAACTTCCAGTCCTCCTCCAGGCCTGCTCCCTGTCCTGGGAGGCTGACAGGTGAGGTCCACAGCGAGGGGCTTACCCAACATGCGGCTCCTGAGATGTCAGGCTTCTGGCTAGAGATGGAGGCACAGAGGGAGCAGGTGAGGCCTGAGTCTTTAGTCTCCTTGCTGGGTTGTCTTGGGCTCCTGGATCCTTCCACCTATGGTCCCTGCACCCCTCAAGATGGTGGCCAACTCTGTACCACTGTATTTCTGGGTCCCAGGAGAGGAAGAAGAGGTAGAAACAGTTGGGCTGCTAGACTATCTCTGATGATTTCCTGAATCTCACCTTTGTAAACAGTGTCTCCATAAATAAACTCTGCTCAAGCTACATGATTATTTAAATGTGCCATGTGTTTCTTTTTGGGACACTGACTGACACAGCAGCTATGTATTTTCCTCGGAGGACACTGTTGAACACATCCTACATGATTTTATTCCTCATCTTCTCGTTATCAACATTTATTTAAATATCCTGCCATTGTGATATTTGTTTCTAATTTTATTTGCTTGTAATTTTATTGCATTATAAACAAATGCTGATTCTTACTTTGTGTAATTTATGGGATCACTTTAATTATTTTTGGTGGTCAAATTATGGTCAGTTTTTATAAATATTCCATGAGCACAAGAAAAGAGGTATCTCTATACACAGGAAATAGAGTTTAACATATCAGGATAATTATTGTGTTATTCAGTTCCTCTAAACCCGTGCAATTCAAAGCATGGGTCTTAGGTTCTTACCTATCCAGAACTTGAGAGTAAGTATTTAGAAAGTTTAGAGCAATTTGACAGAGCAAACCATGCTGGTTGAATCTATAATAAAATATTCAGTCTTATATTTCATATATTTTTAACTCTACTTATAATTCAGTTTCATCATATTTTAAAATGGTAGGGGTCCATGGGAGAATGGAAAAGGAAAAACAAAACAAAACTGTTCCTTCACTACAGGAAGTTTGTGAAACTGCTCTAAACTCTTACTTATTTGGTCAAGTTGATTTTATCAAGGATCTTTTTCATTAACTCCTCACTTACCACACAAGATATATCTGACCTCTCTCCCTGCCTTCTAGGCCACTTTTTTTTTTTTTTAGCTGAGCCATCCTGCCACCTGTTGGCAGCTCAGCGGCTCAGCTTGGGCCGGGAATCAAACCGCTGTTGCTCAGAGCTCAAACTCTTGAGCGAGCTCTTAACCAACTGAGCCACTCGGCCGGCCCTTAGGCCACTTTTAACACACACACACACACACACACACACACACTGAGCAAAGGCTCGGGAAAAAGGACACGGAGAGATTGAGGATTTGGGGCACAGGAGAGGGCTGTGGGGCAGTCTCTCTCCAATGACAGTTGCTGTTACTTGTGAAGACTTTCATAGTCCCAACACTAACCCCAGGGCAAGAGGGTCACGTTTATATCTACTGCACCATTTGGTCCCCACAACGAGTTGTTAGTGTGGATGCGAAAGTTCAAGCCTGGGGTTGGTATTCATCCTTCTCTTCTGCCTTTATCACTCCTTTTCTAGGTTCTGGGGAGAACGAAATGAGCAAGTCAAATGTGACAGTGAATGCTAAATCACATTTAACATTTCAAAGCATTATGCACACATGAAGAAATTCGATAAAAGGACAGAGGGAAAGATCCCAACCAGACACAAGCTTAGCTTTCTTCACAATCCTATTACTAGACTTGGACAAGCTGTTGACGATGAAATGGATTGTCAGCACCTGGAGTAACACTGGTTTGGGAGTAATTAACCATCTGTTTTCCAAATACATTTTGCATGTGAATGGTATAATGTAACTTAACGTTTATACTCTGCTAAAAAGTGTGCCTTGCTTCTCATTCTGTAATATAACCAGAGAGATAAAAATGAAGATCTGAATTTAAAGCAGACCAAATCTTTTAAATGGTGTGCTTTAGAGAATGAAGAAATTAATTGTTATACATTTACAGTTAGAGAAATTGAAATCGCTTCCTTTCCTTCAATGATTTTTAAAAAACTCTCCATGACTCTCATTAGCCTGTTTTTGATAAGGGCACTGCCCTTATCAAATAAAGTATCAAATTTATTCCAAGGTCTTTGTACTTTGTTATAACATTAGCAATATTCCAAAGTCTTACTATCATTCGTGTTCCAGAAATGAATTATGAAAAAAATCTTTCTGTTTAGTTTTTGCCATTATTAAAATTAGAAGGTGATTGCCATGAAAAGCTATGTAAGATTTCACAGTTGATTTTTATTAGAAGCACACTGAAATTTCTTGAAATTGAAGGCAATCGTGTAAAATTGTAGGCACGTCTGTCTCCAAGATGAGTTGTGAGGCTGACTTTGAAATCTGATAACTGCTCTGCTGAGTCACTAATCTACTATGGCCCTTGGCACATTTTGCTTTGAATCCTTGATATGGGGCCCGGCCACCAGGGGTGCTGCATAAATGCTTCTTGGATGGAGCCATTCCACATTTTTATACTGCTGACGTGAAGTGATTTTATGGATTGCTTTTCAAAACATTTTTATAAAGCTGATTATACTTCCTGCTTTCTCGCTCACTTTTTTTTTTGCATAAAGTCCTAATTCAAAAAATGGGTCTTTTGTAAAGTATCAAGCACATTAAACTTCCATATTCTTTCACATAGGAATTTCATTTCTGGGAATTTATACAGAGAGTATAATCTTAAATCTAAATCAAAGTATCATATGCAAACATGATTATAATAGCATTATTTGCAGTATTAAAACATTTGAAATGTCCTAAGTGTCCATGAAGAGAGAAATACTTGAGAACGTTTGGATGTTATAAAATATTTACAAGACCATATAAATACTATTTATGGAGTCTGTTTTTATAAGAGAAAACAGGCCATAGAATTGAATACCCAATGTCTTCACATCTAGATTAAAAAAAAATCCTACATATAATAAAAAAATGCTAGAGGAAAATACCAAAAAGTAGTAAAAAAAAACCCCAAAAAACTGATTGATTTTTTTCCTTTCAAATTTCCAGATTTTGCACATTTTCTTTCATTAGCAGACATTACTTTTATAATAGAAAATCATCAATACATTTTACTTTTAATTAATTGTTATATATCTCAGCCTTCTTAACAGAAACTACAAAGTCCCTCATCCATTACATATTTGGATCTTGAAATAACAAAGCTATGTAGGTTTCTAGATAATATATAAAGTACATTATCTGTGTTTGGTTTAGACTACAGCAGTATTTCAATTTTAGTTATTCAGGAATGGATTACAGACTGCTGTGAGAAACACCGTGTGCCCATGTTTTAAGAGTCTCAGGATTTGCAGCAGATGAGATTCAAAGCATGTCTGTAGAGTCAGTAGAGAAAGTGAGAGCGTCATGGAGCAGGTGGGCTAGGGAGGCAGCGAGGGAGAATCACCGCTCTCTTGAGTATGCTTCTAGCTCTAGAGGGAGGACCTGCATGTGCCTTTGAATTAAAAGATGAGAATTTGTTTCAAAATCTCCTTGTTTGGTAAACATTTCAACTCATTGACAACAGTGACTGCTGTAAAGACGCAAAGGGAAATATGCTGAAATGTAGTGGATATTTGTTTTTTGGTTTTTTTCCCCTCCTCCACTTCACATCCTTCTTCATTCCTCTTGGTAGAAACACATCTTTCTCCCTGGCCACTGTGATTACTTTGGAACGTGAAACTCCAAAATATTTTCCTGAGGATTTCTGGGAAATGAAACTTCCTGATTTGCAGGGGGTGGGGGGACACTAACTGATGGAGATATTTTCTCTTCATGGTAGACATAACACAAACATTTTATCATATGAGATGTGTATTGTTGAGACCATGATCGAAAGCAACCTTAGGATGAAGCAGACATCCTATAAAAGGCAGTGGCAAAAAACCCAGGTCTTTGATGATATCATTTGAACATTAGATCCAGCCTTACCTGAAACCCTTCTGACCACTGGATTTTTAAGCTATGGGAACAAATAAATGCATTTTATTGTTTATGCCATTTTGAATAGGCTTTTAGGTTACTTACAATGGCAAGGTTGCTAATTGGAACTCTGAGTTATTTAATCCATATTTGATAAAAGGAATGCATATTAATATAGTAAGAAAGGTAAACTCTTTACTGACACTAGTTGGTAAAATGCATATAGCACAAAATCTTAGTTGACGGCAGTGTTTTGATGCTGACTTTGGGTAGATGCAGAGTCGTCCATCTATCAGCATCAAGTTATACTGATTAGATCTAAAAACTCACAAATCTGCCTGCTTCTCTTCATCCTCTTGATCCTTATTTCCCTTCAGACCACCTCCATCACTGTCATGCCTCCAACCCATTCCCCATACCATGGCCAGCGTGCTCTTCCCAAAGCACAAATCTGATCATATTTCTGTCCTGCTCAAGACCTTTCTGTGCCCCCCATTACTCTTAGGATCAAGTTCAAATGCTTTAAAAGACCCTGTAAGATGGACCCCCCCTCTCTCTCCAGCCTCCTTTCTCCTTCCTCTCCTTGTCCCTCTTTGTCCAGCTACTCTGGTCTCTCTGGCCCTCAAACAGGAAGCCCCAGCCCAGGATGAGCTGTACTGGAAGATTCTTCCTTCCCATCCCACCTGGCTGTTTCCCCTTCATCTTTCAGGTCTCAGTGTGGATGTCACTTTTTCTGGGAAGTATTTTCTGACACCCTCTATGTGCTTCTTTGGCAGGCACCCTCTTCCACCACACTGCAATTTTATCATATGACATTGTAATAGCCTGACTCTTAGTAGACTGGAAGTTGTATGAGGGCAGACCCACCTGTCTCACTCTGAGGCCCCCAGCGGTAACACGGCACCTGGCACACAATTAATATTCTGTAAATATTTGTTAAATGAGTTAATTAATCAGAAAATTATTCATGTGAATAACTTAATACTATATACATATATATATATATATATATATGCAAAAAACTATATTCTGCATACATATATGTTTCTCTAATCCAGGCAGTTGTTTCTTTGATATTGTAGCACACTTCAGCGAAAATGGTTCCTGTTAAAAACATTTCATTTGAGTTTTCATTTCATGAATCACAGAACCTGTGCCAATTTTCTAAACAAACTGCTGTAACTCTGTTACGTGAGATGGCGTGGGGGAGACGGCTTTAAAAATAGCTGACCGGATATCCCTCTCAGTGGCTTGGGTTATGTAAAAGTATTTTGTGTTAAGCCAGTGTCTCACCATGGATCGCTGAACTTTGAAAAAGCTATTTGGGATCCATTTTTCAGTGTTACATATCTGATTATAAATAGAATCGGACAAAAAATCTCCTAGAGAAAAAGATAAAATGTCTAAATAGTTATCACTTTCTAACTCCAGGTACCTGAAAAACAATCCAATGTTAATACTGAAATTTATATTTTATGTTTCTTTAACAACGTAGTTAGAAAGAAGCCAGGAATTCTATAAAGAATGGTTATTAGATTTGGGCTTAAAATATTTTTCTATTGGTGCAGAGAAACCAGTAATATCTGGTGTTACTAACATTTACTTTATTTTTAAAAAGAAGCAATTTTGGGGCATTGTTCTCAGAAGAGTCCATAAAGACAAAATAATAGTGTGAAAGTTTAGGGTGGACCACAGCTTTGGGCACAGCTGATTGGACTAAGGTAGGTGAGTCCATTGTCTTGCGGACCAATCAGATTCTCTCTGGAGTCAGGACTTAGGTGCCTGAGAGTAGGAGTGGAAGCCCGGATCAACAGAGAGAAGGCAGAAAGGGTACACTCTGGCAGGAGAAAATGTAAATAAGCAGAGACCAGGAGGAAGTGGAAGCTAAGTAAGCAGAAATCATGAGACAAACACACACAGGGCAGAGGATAAGGTGGTTGGGGCAGAAACTTCACCTGAGTTGCAATGATTCCTGCTGTTGAAGGGACAATGAGAAAGCTTGGTCCCTAGTCATGTGCATTTCTAAGAGAACTTCCATTATCCATGAGACCTGCCTCAAGACTGAGATTTCTGTTTCTCTTATTGCTAAGTGTTACAGAAAACTTGATTTCTTGAGATTCTGGGAGACTCTCTCTTCCCTCGTGAATGCCTTATCCAGGTATATATGTTTAAGGAGGCATGCAGTCTCATCTGGGCAGCCCACAGCTCTTCTCTGCTGCCATGTTTGGCCCTGGCCATGGCCACACCATTCAAAGTCCTTTATTTGCAAAAGCATTGCCAGAGTTACAGTTACCAGTGTCGTCCCAGTTAGAGTAGTGGGATCACCATCATCCTCTTACCCTTCCTCTCTTCCTCCCTCCAATTTTCTGTTTGCAGAACACCCATTCAGCAAACTGGGTTAGTCAGTATCTGGAAGGTGGCTGGAGTCCCCGGTTCATGAAAAAGATGGAGAATCACTCGCTTATCTTGAGTAAGGCGCTCTAGCCTTTTAAAGACAATATATCGTCTTGATCACAAGGATAGAAGGGATGCATTGCCATGGACCTGCAGTTTCACAGTGTGCAGGGAGAATATCTGGAAAATGTCTGATAAGTGGGGAGAGCATCACTGACAGAGTTTGTTCCAAGTAGTCTCTAGTTGCTCCAGACTGAATTTTCTGTCCCATTGACAAGCACCTAAGTTTACGATGATCAGGAACTAAATCTTCTTCATTTTCTCTAGTTTGGCTCTGCCTTGCTAGTATTGATGTATTACGTAATTTTCTTGCTGAGTGTGTTTAAGATACAGTCAATACTTAAATATACAGCTGATTCTTACATGTGTATTTCTTAATGGGTTCAAGATTTCTTTTGAAGATATGTTAACAATATAGTTTGATTTTGAACATATGTTTGCCTGGAGTATTTTCTAAAATGCCTCTGTTGTGTATAGTGAATTATATTTATATTCGCTAGCTTTTGTGCCCAACTAAATTAACTACTTCTTTAACCCTCACACAATAAAGTCTAGTTAGTAATGACTTATTGTCATAGACTCCAATATAGTTCACATTGTCCAGCACAAAACTGAATAAGACATAAATATGTGGAAAAGAAAATCTATAAGGTAAGTATTAATATAATCCTTACAAGTTGAGTTATGAAGGAGAATTAAAAAGGGAGCATTTCATATTCTTCACTTGGGTCCTGAAATAAAGACATTTCATTTTATAGAATACCTCTCAAAAATGGGTGGTCTACACTCTCCCCCATGGCATAGCAATCCTATTAAAACCTAGAAATAGGGGAATCTGCTTGTCCCCTTAATAAAACTCACCTCAGGATCCTCTTAGGTTGGCAACAGAGGAAGAATCTCCTTGTCAGAAGTGGCTGACTTCTGACCAAATTCAAATTCCCCTTGCGAGGTCTCTCACTAGTAGCTGCTGCCTGTGCTATTTGGCCTCAGGAGAGCAGAAGCATTGATGCCACCAATAACACTGGCCAACAGGGAGAGGAGTTGGTACATCATTCTCGCCTCACTTCCTACTATGGCAGCTGAGACAATGGTGTCATCATAACCATCATGGATGAACAATCATCATCAACCAACCTCACCATCAAAAAAGCTAATTGTTTGACTTCTAACTATGTAATGTGCTTTATTTCAGTCAATTTTCACTCCAGCACTATGATGGAGGTAGAGCACAGGCTTGGTTGGATATACGCTAAAAATCACATCAAATAATCTCCTTTTCCCCTCCTCTCAAAGTTCCTTAATAAAGGCTTAGAAACACAAGGAGTAACTAACATTCAACCAGCCATTCTGGTTTATAATGTACAGTCCGTTCCTGTTTTGCTGGAATGGTCCCCACCCAAAGCTGGGCAGGCTCCCTGTAGGAGAGGCTGACCCGTTTAACATCTGGGAATCCTTCCAGTGGCCCAGAGGTCTGAAATTCCAGGCCCAGGTGGGTGAGGCCCAGAGAGAGGCAGACATTCCCCTCTGCTCCATCAGTCAGAGGCAGTGTTTCCACAAGAGGCCTCCAAGGACCACTCCAACCAGAATCAACTGGGATGTGACAAGTGCAGATTTCTAGGCCACACCATGAGAATTTTGTCACAAAATCTGAATTTTGAAATAAGCTCCCCAAAGGACTGTTTTGCAGACTCAAGTTTGAGAGCGACTGATCTAAGGCTGTCCTTCTGAACTTCAGGTCTCTTCTTACTTCTACCCTGTCTGCGAACGGAACATTCACCCTTTTCTGTGAGGCCCACAATTCCCATGGGGTAGGACCTCACCTTCTGGTCTCAACAGGGCCAAATATTTCTAAAAGATTAAAATAGCAACATGGTGATATGAGGGAGGAACATGGTATACTGCATAACAAATGAAATAAAGTACATATCCCTTTGATCTTTAGAGATGAATACACAACTTTAAATCTACACTTTGTATTACCTTTGCAGTAGTAATGACTGGCTTCGCCTTTGCAGTAGTAATGACTGGCTTCGCCTTATATCCAAGAGCAAGAACAACTTGTGAAATTGTCCATTTTCTCAGACAGTTAGAAGCTAACCAGTTCATATGGAGGTTTTATCAGACCTTTGGGGGCTGATTGGTAGCACCATGCACTAACTACTTGAGGTGATTGCTGAAAGCCCCATGGCAAATAACCTCAAGCCACCCATCTTTCCTTTAATCAATAATGAACTAAACTTGCACTTGGCCAGAAGCTTTTTATTTTTTACATTGTGGTTGACTGAATTCATTTCTAAAAAAAAAAAAAAAATCAACCTCATGTCAAAAGTCCAATGAGGCAGCTATGAAAAATAAGGGTCAAGAATGTGTATACAAGTTTAGAGAGAATTTTTCCAAAATGTGCATAATGAAAAAAAAAAGATTAGGCTTTTTATGTACTTAAGATGCTCTATTTTGTTTGGTTGGTTCTGAGTATGAACTTTTAAATGTGCTCAAATTAAGTTATTTAGAGCAGTTCAGAAATTATTGCTGGGGCAGGCCTTACAAAGTGAAAGGATATATCTAACAAAAATAGACTTAGAAACAAAAACAAACAAACAGCAGTGAAGCAAAACTTTTGACCAGGTTCTTCTTGATACAAACTTCAAGGACCATAACTTCTCAAGGGGCATGGGTGAGTGAGGCAGAGGGCAGGAACCAAGCTGACAAGCAAGGTCACCTCAATGAATGTCAAAGTCAAGTGGTCATTTCAAGTTACATCTTTTGGGAAGATATAACATTTCAATCATTATTATTTCTTTTATCGATCGATTGAGTCAATCTTGATTTTACCTGGGCTAGCACTCATGCTAGATATAGTAACGTGCCTCATAATTTTGTGATAAGCAGCAATTAATCAGTAACTTAGTTCTCACATTCCCCAGTCCATCTTGGGTAACTGCCAGGTCAGTTTCCTAGCAAAAGTTCACCTGTGTGCACTTGCTGTCCTGAATTTGTTGCTCCTGAGGGTAACTCTCTCCTCACAGGTTAATATAAGAGGCTCCTTGGCTGGGGGAGAAGGTTGCTGACCCAACAGTTCTGCTGGCCAGACTGTTGTCTGGATTCCTGAGTCTTTGTCAGGGTTCTTTGGTGGCAAGCAACAGAAATTACTCAGGCTAACTCAATGATAAAAGAGGAATTTGTTGGAATGTCATGGGGTAGCACACAGAAGTTGAAGAAAAGTTAAATAAACAGGGCTCCGAAGAGATCAGCCTCGGGGCTGTTGTGAGGATCAAGGTACAAAAACTAACAGAGAGCATTTCAGGGCACTGCTGTCAGGATGAATAAGATCCTTGCCTTTGCAGTTGAAGATTCAAATTCCTGGACAGGGCACTTGACTGGCTCAGCTTACGTTACGTGCCCAACCCCTTGGCTAAGGGACTGACAAGCAATGAGCGGGGAGGATAGTTCCTTCAAGTAAAATCAACATGCTATCACTAGAAGAAGAAAGGAGAGTGGTCAGGAAAAAAGAGCAGACGTCCGCTGCACTGATTTCTGGTGTGACTTGGTTTCCATCTGCCTGCCTATAGACCTTAGATACATTGTCTTCTCTTACTTTGGGTTCTTCTGGCCAAGTTTGAGTCAACCTTCTACTTGGTTTGACCTCACGTCTGAAGTCAAGTGCAATTCCAATGAGCCCTCTGATTTGTGTTGCCTTTATCATCACCCACTGCTTCGCTCTGGTCTCTGGTGGAAACATTCAGACATTCATAAGCCACCAGTTTCCCAGAAAGTCCCCAGATTCACCCTGTTCTTATGCTGGTCACTGTTGCCCGAAGTGCTTATTTTTAGCAGAACAATTCAAGATGTTTATCTATACGCTTCCAAATTTTTGAAAGTGGCAAAGCAAACAAGCAAACAGAACAAATTTACTTCCTTTGGAAATGTACAACCCTTAAGACTCTATTTACTTAGAAATCACTTCACATATGCTCCAAAGTCAAATCTTTCCAAAAAACCCAATGTCAGTGAATGCAATGTCATTAGGAACAACTCTAGCTTAATTCATGACTATACCTGTTGGTAAATTGAAATAAACACACACACACGAATACTTTGTGAAATGACGGGAATATCATTTTTAAAAAATGAGTCGCTCCACTGCTCTCTCAGTATGCGACAAGAGATTATCAAGGAAGTTGGAAGACTTTTGACCACTGGGTTTTGGTAGGTAAGATCCAGGTGGTGATTTGGTGGAGTCCCGCCAAATATCACCATTCACCACCATGAACACTTACTGAGCACAATTTTAAGCACATATAGATATTTTCATATTGAATTATTATACAATGAACCTATAGGTTTATATTATTGTTCACATTACACAGGTAAGGAAAACAAAACTGAACAACTTAGCTAGGGCCACACAACTAGCTCTTGGTGGAGTGAGTTAGATAATGATTGATCTTCTAACTGTCATCTCAAACAACTTTGGGTCTTTTACAAAGTTTCACATGGGAAAAGGCTTCTCATGTTAAAACTGATGAGAAATGATGGATTCAGAGTTCAGGGAGAAAATATGATTGGAATTAGCAACCTCTTAACTTTATTCTAATGCATAGCTATTTGCATTTGTACTTCTCCAGAAGGCCCCAGTGATGGCCTGTTGGTGATCGCCTCTTGGGGGTCGTGATTCATGGCGGTGCTTCTGACAGACACGATCATCTTCAGTTTGCTTATAGAGTTAGGAACTACCACTCTCATTGTAGAAACAAAAAGCACTGTCCTTCTTCACAGTGAATAAACAGTGATCCTAGGCCAAGAAAAGCTCATACTAACAACAACAAAGAACCTACTCTATTTAGACCAATTCAGTGATTTACCCAAATGGAAAAGCACAGCAGTTTCATGTGTCAAAACAAGTGTGGCTTTAGTGAAGCTTTCCTGACTGCTTCTTTCTGAAGGTGAACTTTATTGAAAAAGACTCCCAGGTAAATCATTTACAGGATGTTAGCGGGCACATGGTAAGTATAATTGGTATTAGTCTTCTGGGTTTACTTCAGAAAATGTTATAAACACATTGCATTGATGTTAACTTGTTTAAGTGAAAAGTTCTTGAATCCTATGCATGATGGCTCAAGATGGGTCTGATTGATATTTTGTTTCAATGAGTACAGGTCAAAATTCCCAACATTTTCATCTTTTACCAAATCATGGGTTTTGAGGTTCTTTCTTTCTTTCTTTCTTTCTTTCTTTCTTTCTTTCTTTCTTTCTTTCTTTCTTTCTTTCTTTCTTTCTCTCTCTCTCTCTCTCTCTCTNTTCTTTCTTTCTTTCTTTCTTTCTTTCTTTCTTTCTTTCTTTCTTTCTTTCTTTCTCTCTCTCTCTCTCTCTCTCTCTCTCTCTCTCTCTCTCTCTCTCTCTCTTTCTTTCTCTCTCTCTCTTTTCCTGCACTCTACTTACTTCTGAGATTTTAACGCAGCCATTATATAATCAAATGAGATTATAATGCTTGTCAAATTACTGCTCAATTTGATATAAAGAAATCAATTTAATTTAAATTTAGATGCATGGTTTGACCTTCAAGAAACTTCAACAAATTCTGAGATTCTAGGCCCAAATGTCACCTGCTGGGAGGTCATACAAATGGATAAGAGAACTAGGAGATGGAGCAGATGGAGTGGTGCTGGGAGAGAAAACAATTGCCCTTTGGCATATTGACTGGAAATGGCCCATTCTCTCCAAATGCTTGAATGATCTAAAACCAATGGGACGTCCTATGGTGATGGCTAAGAGGGTCTGTGGGCCTACATCATTCCAGATTTATAGCTGGAGGGTGGGGGACACTGAGAAATAGTGGGCTGATTGAGGCAAGAGTCTTTAAATCTACCTAATGCTATGCTGACTCCAGGTCTATAACAAGGAAGATAACTGGTGAACCCCATATTTATTTGTGGTCATTAGCTGTGCATCTCATCATCAGCTCTGTGTTTTAAGAAAATTCTGGTTCTATTCAAGGTGTTGTTTTGGTTCACTTTGGGGCAGCGCTGAGATCATTAGAAGTCAATGGCAGGGGCGGAGGAGGTGGGGAATGGGTAGAATATTATAGAAATATTGCTGGCAAAATTAGCTAGTTTGAAGACATTTAAAAAATTTAGATTTAGGTCACATTATACTTCTATCAAATCATATTTTGGGTTAAATTTTAAAAAAGAAGATAGGTTATATATCAAAATGTTAACTCTAGTTATATTTACATGAATGTGACATGATTTCTTTTCTTTTTGTTTAGCAGTATTAAAACTGTGTCTGTCATTTGACAAATAGAGCTTATGGAAAAAATTTCCACTGGAAATTTTTGGTATTTTGCAATACCATCCGCGTGTATTGCAAAAAGATATGTGGGCAAGAATTCATCATAGCTTTGTTTATAATATCAAAAATTTAAGTCAAATAAACCTAAACATGGTATATAAACATGATTGAATCGTATGCATTCATTTTTAAAAGATATTTAATGATGTGAAAAAATTATACCAATATAATATAATGTCAAAAATGCAGGATACAAAATGTCACAGGATCTCATTTTTATGCAAACATAACAAAATATTAACACTGGCTACCTCTATCCTTAGGTACTTACTATATTAATAGTGCTTTTGTTGTGTACTTACCTACTTGTATGTATCTTGAATGTTCACACATGGGCATATATTACCTTTATTGTTAGGAAAAAAAGATTGACACAGAAAGAATATTGTTGTTCATTCTGATAATCAGTTGCAGAGGCTTTATTTTGAACCTTCCTAAGGACGCATCCTCTATTTGAAGGATTTTCTGAGTTTCCTTAGCACAGTGCATGGTAGTTAAGGTGCTCAGTGAACACGTACCACCTCAATTTGCACTTTCGGCCCTGTGGCAGCCAATTACACAGTAGTGGAATTTGAGGGAAACTGTGCCAAAGCTGGTTACGTGGCTTCTCTTTTAAATGCATACCAAGAAGCCTATATTTTAAAGATAAGAAAGGAATAAATTATTATTACTATTAGATGTTAGCCAGGATTATCTCTATAATTAACAGATATTTTAGTTGAGGTATTTGGAAAGTTACCATGAAAGTGATGAAATCATTGGATGAGTTTTAGCATCATTATGTGCATGAGATGGTGTAAAGTAAATAAAACTGTTCATTTTTTAACGGGGACAGTGCTAAGGGAGGGTGCCATTTCTGCTGATGTTTCCAAATAATGTTATTAGAAAATACCAGCCTTGAAGAATGCACTGAATAATATTTTTGGAAAAAAAAAAAAACCTCCTTAATACATTCCAGGAAGTTGATGCTGGGTCACAAAATAACAGGAGAATTAAATGAGTATAAGAAACTTATTTGGACTATTGCTTTTCTGATATTGAAACTCCTTCCTGTCTCAGTACTACTTGGCATTTGTAGAGTACTTTCCTGCATACAAAATGTGTTCAATTGAATTCTTTCTGGAGATAGAAGGGGTAGGTTTTATCAAACACATCTTATGATTGAGGAAATAAAGAGTTTTGGAATTCAAGTGACTTTCCCCAAACTGTCACAACAGTGGCTTCCTTCTGGCATAGGATGAGGGATCTTACAGCTGCCATATGCTGCCCTCTGGGTTAGCAGGGTGCCTCAGATCCCTGGGGCCTGGGGATGCTGCCTGCTCAGGTCACATGTGTTCTGACTGCTTCATCTCTGAAAGGCCTGGGCAGGTCACATTGAATAGAAACTCTGACCGGTTCCCTGGGCACAGCCCTAGGCACACGCAATGCTCCATAAATCCTCTTGGTTCTTTCCGGCTATATCTGCAGCACTTAGAGGGCACTGTCACCTGCTCAGTTCCATAGGCTGGCTTCTAATTGGTAGGCTCCTTATCTTATGAGATTTAGATATACTACTCTTCTTACTTTGTATCACTTTTTGGAAGGGGTTGCAGAATTTGCTTTTGCCTAACACGGCAAAATAAGAGCCCACCCATGTGTGTAAGCCCGGGAGCCCTGCTATTAAATGCTGACAAGGGCTCCAGCTGGGGTAGAGGCTGGAAGCAGGTAAAAGTACCATCAGTAACTCTACGTGCTGCTTTCTACACTCACTACAATATGTTTAAGTACTTTACGTTAAAGATACATTATGTTTTTAAGCCCCTGAAATCTTACTACTTTTTGGCTCCATTGCCCTTAAACATTTGCCATTATGTGTTCAGTGTTCTGTGTTTTTAAAGATCTTTATTCTTCCTTCTCAACTCCACTTGGATTTTGCTTTTCCGTATTTGCTGTTATAGCATGCATATTTTCATTGTTATTGTCTGTGTACTTATCAAAACCCCTCACTCGGTGGCATACTTCATGATGGCAGGGGGGACCATGTTGATTTTATCTACCTTTGTTCCAGCATCTGGCTGAATTAATAAATGAAACGTTCAGTGTTTCATCTGAAAAAAAAAATTTTTCTTTCTATTCTTTTGCCAAAAGATTCAAGAATCTCTGAATTCTTTATTGAATTTTGGTTTTAGTGTTTAATAAAATGTTGGTTCAAGTCCATAAACATTCATTGAGAACCAGTAATACCAAGTGTAATGCCAAGAGCTGAAACCACATAGATGAGTAAGGTGTGACACCTGTCTTTAAGGAAGTCAGTAGGGGAAGCAGCATGGAAATAAGTAAAACTCTTCCTAGATTGCAGAAACAAATAATACTTCAGTAAATAAAATATTTCATTGATGTTTTGATTGTAAAAGGATAATAGTGTCAGGAATCATTCTTTCATGATAACCAGAGCATTTTTAAAATCAGTCTTATCTGAAATATTGCTAAGTTATTTAAATGATAAATAAAATGGTATCTGACACTGCTTTTTAGATTATCTGGGAAGTTTTAGGTAGGAAAGAGCCCCACCAAAGAGCCCTAGTAACCAGACCCCCATTTTTAGACCCACTTCCTCCCTCCACTAACTTGATAAATGCCCTTGGATCGGACCCTTGTCTGTACATCAGGAATGGTATGACCTTGCCGTCGTACTCAGAAATGCACAAAATTCAGGTATTTAATAAGAAAAAAATCTACATACAAAATTATTTAAAATATGACTTTAGTAAATGTTTGTCTTCAAGGAGTTCCATTGTAGCATTATTTCTAAACAATTGGAAATAACCAATATTCACTAGAAGGGCAATAAGTTATGCAACCAACCTACAATGAAGTACTACTCTATAGGCAGTTAGAAGCGATATTTGGAATAATTAGTGACTCAAACAATTTTCACCAGTCTATTGTTAGGCAAAAAAAGTAGAATTAAAAAAAAAGTTTGGAAGGGACTAGACCAAAATGTTAATAGTAAACACCTATAGGTAATATGAGTATGGATAGTTTTTATTTTTATATTTCTTTTTACATTTTTAAACAATTTCTAAATTTTGTACAACCCATACAACTTTTTTTTAAAGCTGACAACGTGAACTCTTCAGCTGTCCCAGTATCATACATAAATAAACAGCATAAAATTATCCTGTCATCTGGTTAAACAAAAAATGGAAATTAGCCTTGTTCCTTTGGGTCTTTCCAGACATACTTTGTCATTTGGTTCAAAGGGAGAGTGTTGTAGCTTTTTCAACTTTCCACTTGAAGAACTTTTTTTCTTGAGATGTTCATGTAACAACAAAATATCCTGGTGGGAAAAAAATCCAGTGACCTGTTTTGTCTACATAATGACAAATCTCCTAAGGTTTCTAAATACACTTGAACTCATTTTTAAACACTGGGATCACTTCCCTAAGAAACCAATTTGGAGAGACAGTCTAATGAACAAACATTGATCTTAAAGATTAAAGATGGAAAATTCCTATCTTAACCCAAAGCCACCGTCAGAAAAATAAAGATTACTATATGGGTTACACTTTAAATAGCTCTGAGGATTACACTTGTTAAAAACCATTATCTCACCACAATAATTAATCACAAAATGCTGAGAATATAAAATGCTCTAAAATATATGTATTTATATGTACACATATCAGCATTATGTGCATATACATAAATCGGACCATGCACTGGATTTTTAACCTTCCTATGTTAATAAATGATAAATTGCACATAAATGATAATCAAATTAATTGCACTGAATCAATTAACAGGGACAAATGAAGCAACTGCTGTGTTGGTCTAGGCTGGTTTTCCTGCCTTCCTCTCTTTCTGACTTTCAAAGCACCAGAATCCAAAGAGAAGCCAACAAGGCTTGTTTCCTGGTTTGTCCATTCTCTTTTATGTAGATTGGGTTCCCAAGGAGAGAACAGTCAGCCTTCTCCAAGTATCAGTCACACATAGCTTTAAAGTCAGGGTCATGTCCCCAGTTCTTCTGAACCACTCCAGTGCCATCATCCCACTGAAGGACCGACCCTCCAGAGTCCTTATCAAGGCCGACACAGCTCTTGGACACTAACATGCCCATGAAGGCCTTGTGGGGCTGGTTTAAATGTAGATTCCGGTTGGGAAGTTCTGGGGTAAAGCCCCACATGACATCTGCTTTCCTAACCAGCACAGGGTTGGGGAAGGGAGGCTGGTACTGCTGGTCCTTTGAGTGAGTTCTTCACCTCCTTCCAGCAAATCCTTAACTGAGTTTCTTCCTTCCCTGGCTTAGAGCCTTCTCAGGCCCCAGTCTATGTCACCTGGGACAAGGGCTCTTCCGCACAGCTCCACCTTCCTGCCAGGGGCCTCACAGCCACATCCAGCAAATTCAGACCTGTCCCAGTGAGGTTGAGGACAGGATGACAGGGACAAGTCCACAAGAACGAAAGACAAACGTTTTCATCACACCACTTTACATGGGTCCATTATCAAGTCATTGTGTTAATTCATGACTCACCCATTCATTACTAATCCAACAGCTATCTTGAGGATGACATAAATACACCACATTATCTTTTTTTGTTAAAATATTAATTTGTTAAGTACAAACATGAAAATTATATGATCAGCCACATACAGTCCTGTGAGCTTATTCCATCCTATCCAGTGAGCAATTTTCATCCTTAATGAGCGCCACCACCCCGACCCCACCCACGCGGGGGCGCCCTGACTTCTGGCTTCTCATTCCTCACCCCACTTCTAGCAAAACACTCATATGCATTACCTTCGTGGCGAGTAAATACACTTAGCCTTTTCTTTTTCTTTTTCTTTTTTTTAGACTTTTGTTGGTCTTGATTTTGTTCTTTGACAACCCAGGAGCCATAAAATTGGAAGTGTCTTGCCTCTGTCCAACACGGAGAGGCCTGGAGCTAAACCACATTCATAAGTGTTTCCCAAGGCTGTCTCCATCTAAGGCCATAGCCTGTGGGCTGGTTCCTTCGAAAGGTGTTCCCCAACCACCTCCCGCTAAGATAAGACTCCTCCTCCTTCACCGCATCCATTCTCTCCTAGCAGGCATCATGACCCGTGGTTACACAGTCGTTTACTGGGCTGTTGTCTCTCTCCCTTACTCCACCGGACTCTCAACTCTACCATGACCACAGATTCAAACCGCCTAATTTACCAGTGAGTCCCCAGCACCAAGACACATGCTTATGTCTCTGTCCTATTATCTCCTTCCTACTTTTAACAGTAATAGTAAAATAATCGTAGCTAGAATTTAAAAGCTGGGTACTTACTTTTATACCAGGCATTTGTACCAGGTATTGAGTATTTTATCTTCAATAGGGTATAGTACCACCATTTTCAGAGAAGAGCAAATAGAAATCTTTTAGGAAAGAATTTGTCTAAGGTTACACTAAACCTGTTACCTGGCTGAACGCTAGTGATAATTTAGTTTATAGTTTGAGATGAAAGATGAAGTGTGGTGTGTTGATTTTCAATATATTTCTCCTTTTCTCCATTCCTTTTGCTGTTTTTGTGATGTTTCTTCAATTCTTCATGTATATTACTAACTCATATTTTGATAATGGGGCAATATAATTAAATATATACAAATAGTAATTTGTGTAGCGTTAGGCGTTGGTCCAAGGCCAACTATCTTAATTTTTCTGGAGAAAAAGTCGCAGCTATTTAGGCACAACTCATGCCAACTAACTGAATTTAAGTTTGTTATTTTGACATGTGTTTATTTCTTATGGCAGATAATCAAACAACATGTGTTGTTTCCACAGCTCATGGACTATAGCCAATAATATTTTGATAGTGTGATATAGTGTCAGATTGTTGCTGAACTTATCATGGTGGGCACTTTTTTAGGCCTATAAATGTTGAATAACTATGATGTACACCTGAAACTAATATAATATCGTATGTTAGCTATATTTTTGATAAAAACCTTTTAAAGAAAGACTGCACCTCCAACCGCATTGTGATAAAAAAGGCAGTTTTGCAGGTAAATGCACTTTGGCATTAGAAGATGCTACGGGACTCAGGGTCACTGCTCACCCAACGCCATGCTTTTCAGTTCTATCCAAAACATAATATATGAGATGAAATGGACATAATTAATGGAAGTATTTCCTAAGAAGTATATGTAAATGGGAAAAAGCTTTACATTAAGAGAAGGGGGAGAGATAAAAGCTGTTGCATTAAAAAAAATACGTTATATCCAGAGATAAGACCTTATTGAGTGTATCCCCCTCTTATCTGGATGTCGTTTAAACAGGTCTGCACTGTTCAAGATAGTGGCCACCTGTGGCCGTAGACACTTGAATTGCGACTAGTTTGAACTGAGATGATCTAGACATGCAAAATATATGCCAGATTTTGGAAACTTAATATGAAAAGAATGTTATAAAATACCTATTCATGATTTCACGATGAAATGTTAAAATTGTGGATGTATTGGGATAAATAAGCTCTATTAAATTTAATTTCACCTGTTTCTTTTTATTTTGTAATGTGGCTAGTGGAAAATTTAAAATTATATATGTGGCTCACGTTGTATTTCTGTTGGATGATATGGACATGGGCATTTATTTACCTGAACTTATGAAACCATGTAAAGAAGAAAATTATAGAGCAGCTAGAATTTAATTCATTGTTAGCTAGAAAATGTATCTGAAGCCAGGGATTCACTGGCAGTTACATGAGGAACCCCAGGGAGAATGGAAGGGGGAATATAGGTGCTTCAAGAAGACAAGTGCCCACTATTATATTTTGTGAGATTAATGTAGAACTTGGAGTAAGAGGCTTTCTTATCCGATTTTTAGAGATGAAGACAACTCAGAGAGGTTAAGTAACTGTTGAAGGCCATGGTGGTAGGGATGACATTAACAGAATGTATATTCTGTTAAGAAGTTGATATAATCCTGGTTTCCTTATTTTCTCAAACTGAAAACAGAGGTGAAACAAGTGACCTACAGTGAAAGTCTGGTTTGATGAAAAAGTTTAGGCTGAGTCCAGATATCAACTTTGTAAAATGAAAATGCTCTGAGCACTGTGTGTTTTTATTGATCTCACAAAATCTTTTACTCCGTGGTGGATGGATGGCTTTCGGCTGAAGGCCACAGCATGAGTATGGTCAAATCCACACAGGTGAAGGACCACATGGCATCTCCAAACAGACAGCTCTGCTGTTGGAGCCATACATGGACAGAGTTGAGGGTTTTAATCAATTACAAGATTTAACAAAGTTAACCTCACTCATGGTTAACAGCAGGCAGTATTATTGTGCTCTGGTTACACGGCAAAGGTTATAAGGGAAATACAAAGACTAATTTCATGTAATTCACAGTTTTCCCAATGATCGTGCCTGAAAAACAACCAGTTACCATAACCCCCGAGAAACACTTAAGGAGGAAGATCCTTAGTCTAGACAGAGAGAGCAAGCTGGTGGCTTTGCTGTTGTTAGCCTTGACCACGCCTCGTCAAATACTGGGGCTGCCAAAAACATGTCTACAAGTGGACACTTCGGTCAACGTTGCTCAAGCAGTAGTTCGCCATAATCAGAGGTGTATGGACACTGATGGTAACCACTTTGAGCACCTCTTGTAATTGCAGAAGTCAAACGTGACTTGTATTCATCTTTTGTTATTGGTATATATTGAGTACTACAATTTTAATAGTTTTTTCCTTTCTTAAAATGTGTATATGTTTTTTGGGCACCCTCTGCAGAAATCTAGTATGTTTGGAGGAAGTAGGCAGTGGAAGGAGAGTGGAGGAGGGTGACACTGAGAACATGAAAGGAAGCATGTTTGGTGTCACCATCCCCACAGACCATGACTACATAAGTCCATCCTAAAGGGGAAAATTCCCTGGAAGCCATGGAACTACTTTGCTCTTTTTTTCTCCCAGGGAAGGACAGCTCCAATCCATGAGCAATGGAGGAGGGAGGTGCAGGCTGAGTGATGACAGAGAAGGCTTATTTTCCCTGAATATCTCATTCATATTATCCTCCCATAGGTGAGAATCAATAGACAGAAGAAACAAGACAGACTCCCAGACCTTGAAATCATAGAAAAAGAATCAGGAAGATAATATATAATTAATATGTGTAAAATGATTACAGGCAATTCACTCTGAAGGAAATATAAACTGCCAATTAAAATACAAAAAGATTCACGGACTCACTAGTCAAAACCAGAGCCCATTTCACACGCATGCTCCTGTGAGCATCCCTGGTTTTGCCGAGGCTGTGGGGAAACCGGTGTTCTGGCATAGGATTGGTACAACGCTTCTAGGGCTCAATTTGACAATTCCTACTACAAGTTAAAATGTGCTTTCGCTTTGAACCCCTTTTGAATTCCACCTAGGCATTAAACGTCTGGTTGTCACAACAGCACATATACAAAGATGTACATTTCCGCTCTGTAAAATGAAAGCAACGGACACAAGCTTGAGGGGGTTTGTGGGGGATGGAAAAATAATCTGTGCTTTATATAATTGGATACTATGCAACAGCTATTACAGCCATATGTATATAAATAAACCACTTCTATATGTATCAACATGGATAAAGTCTGAATACATAGTACTGAGTGACACAAGCAAGCTCCAATAGGTATGTATAATGGGAAACCATTTATTACATTTGAAGGACCACAAATCAGTTTATTTTTTTATGCAGACCACACACACACACACACACACACACACACACACAGAGTTTGAACACAAAACCATGCACTGGGAATGATACACAGTTGACCCTTGAATAATGTGGGGGGCAGGGAGCGGTGGTTTGGGGCATTGCCCTGCTGAGCAATTGCAATTTGGTGGGTAGTTTTTAACTCTACAGTTGGCCCTTCCCCATCATTGGACTCAACCAACCACTGATCGAAAACAGCATTTTCGTTTCCCGGCTGGGACCCTGAGATTGGGAATTCGAAAATACTGTTTTCAGTTGTGGTTGGTTGAATACGCCCATAGGAAACCAGAGGATGTGAAACATGCAGATAGGAAGGGCCGTTGCATTTCTTGAAAAGAATCTATGGACTTCCAACCGGAGTGGTTCAAGGGTCAGCTATATACAAACCTCCTAGGATGGAAGAGGGAGCAAAGACTGTCGTGTGTGTATGACTTTTTGTATTTATATATTGTTTTTCCTAAAGGGAGAGATGTGAGAGCAAACAGGTCAAAGCTTATTCATACTTGCCTAGTCTCCAGGATAGATACATTGGTGTCTGTTACACTACTTTTTTGTTTGTTTGAAATGTTCCCTAATTCAACTTAAGTTTTTAAATGTAAAAATGAAGTCAGTTGAGAAAGCATCCTCCCTAAATGCAGCTGTTATTAACCTCCTGATATTGGCTTGCCGTATTTCTGCCTTGTCTGGAATTTTAGGGCAAAAAAAAGAGGAAGGATAAACCATGTTATCTCAAAGCCTGAACTTGACCTCCAGGTATCAGAGAAAGAGTACTCTCTGGCTCCAGGCCCAGACCTACTGTCTGTGGCAACTCAAAGTGCCCCCCAGTTTCAGGTTGGTGAGCTGAGCCTGGGAACAGCTATAAAACCTGGGATGCGCAGAACAGCAGGGCTGGGCCTGGATGTCTGCAGTAAGGCAGCAGAGAAATTTTACTCAGGGCGCTTCAGAACAAATTGTGTTGGTGGACAGTTCCACCCCAGTCTGAACGGGGAAAGTGGGGTCAACACCACTGCTATCTCCCTGTTTTGAAAAATGCTAATGTAAATTTGCAGACATTTAGAACAAAATATGCCCTTAACTGGTACAGCACAAAGATGATAAACGTGATGGCCTAAAGGCTGAGTTTGGCTTCCCCTCATGCAGTTTGGCCCTGTGTTCTGCAGGCCTTTGTTGTGTAAAGGTTTGACTTACTTGCCAACATCTAGGATTTGAGCAATTTCTAACAGAAGCTGCATTCCTAGCTTCTCTCCTGAAAAAGCAGGGATTCTGGCATCCCTAAGCCTGAGTTCTAAATGCCAAGAATTGGTTGGCCCTGGAGACTGCCACCTGTCCCACCACCTCACCCATTACCTCCCTTGTTTTACAGAGGAGAAAACTGAGGCTCGGAGAGGTCTTGTGCCTTGGCTAACATCAGTTACCCTAGCGAGGAAGCCATGCTGGCACCATATTGATTAGTTATCAGTTAACTTGTAGTTCCTTTCTTCTTCAAGATGAAAGCACATTTTATGGTTTCTAAAGACATTGTCTGTGTATTAAATAATTCAGCAGGTGCAATGGAAATGATCAGCCTTACAAGTTTTTAACAAAGACTGACTTCAAGTGATGATAAAAATAATACACATGGATTAATTATAATATCAGCAAGAAGTCACCGAGATTTGGCCAAACTCAAGGCAGAAAATTTTAAATGTAAAAAATAATAAGGGACTATGATAATATCATTGAACATTGGTATAATTAGAGGTTGCAAGCCCACAGAGCATCATTTTTTGGCTGATCTTTCACACATGTAATTCCTCCCTTCTATCTCTTCCCCTCCTTAATCTCTCCTCTCTTTTGGAGTCTAGAAAGATGTGCAAACCCTGCTCTGGAACTTTTCCTCAGACTTCCCCACAACATATACCTCCTTTAGGTTTTTTGCTTGTTGGATTTATTTGTTCCTGGATTAAAGCTGGTAGACAATCTACACGGACTTGGATGAGTTTCATCCATCATGCCCAGAAGTGCTGAGTTACCTGGGTTGGGCATTCCTGGTCTATGCAAAGTACATTTGTTAGAACCAGCTCCATGAAGAGATTACATGAGTTACAAAACCCTTTAGAATATAGAACACTAAATAACCTAAATGTAAATCCGTAGGAGAAAGGCCCAATTAACTTTGGCATATCCATATTGTGGAAAACTATACAACAGGGCCAAAAAGAAAAAGAAGTAGACTTATCTTAAATATTGGTAAATGCTGGTATGGACGTTTGTATATATATATGGCATGATGACACTTAAAAAATGCAAACAGAAATACACATTGCTTGTAGGTCCACATACACCTATGCGAATGCATCGAAAATGTGTGAAAGAGACATCAGGTGGCCAGAGTGGATACCTTGTTTAGACAGCAGAGGGGGAGAGATATGGACATCTCCTTATCAATGGGAGTTTTAGCTTCATCTGTAATGTCTTAATTTAAAATTGAATTTAAATGCCAAGTACTTGGATTACATGTGGCCAAAGGTTCTAAACATCTTTTCACATAACACATATGCGTGCGATTTTTAAATTTCCAATGATAACCTCAACCATGAAATTTGTAAAACATATGCCGATGCTTGGAAACGAAACTTAACTGCATTATCACTCCAAACTAATTTTTTCCAAATTAACTTTTTAAATGTAAAAATCACAGAAGGCATCTGAAAAGTTAAATTTCACTTTCACAAGTTAAAATCAACTCTAGGAGCCATAACAATTTTGAGGATACCCAAGTTATCTCTAATTGCAAAGAATAAGAAATTGATTTAAATGAATGGGGATCTTTCAAATTCCAAACGGAAATCAAAGTGACAGGTTGTTTAATTTATCCTAACATGAGCTGTCTCTAAGGTGGCCTTAACTTTTCAGTTGGCGGCACTTGCTTTTCCCAACAATACCAACGACCAGCAATGGAACATTGAGCGCACGTTTTGACAAGGAGGGAGCGAGCCCCAGAGAGGTCAGGGTTCAGTGGGAAGCGACATCTAAAAGCGGCCAGAACTCCTGCGCGGTTTCCCACGCCCAGACCTCGGTGCTCTCTGCCAAGACATTCTGCCCGCTCTGATTCACCAACGTGAGTGACATCGCGTGTCTCCATACCCGGTATTCCACGTGTTCGTCCATGGCGGTTATCCTCTACCTACATCTATCATTCATCTATCTATCTATCTATCTATCTATCTATCTATCTATCTATCTATCTATCTATCTATCTATCTATCTATCTATCATCTATCTCTATATCTATCATCTATCTATCATCTATCTATCTATCTATCATCTACTTACCTACCTACCTACCTACCTACTTTGGGAGGCCTTTCCCTCCCATCCCTGACTTCTAGGTAACCCGACAAGTTTCCTCCGTGGCTGTCCCTTCAGTCCCGTGAATTCGACCTGCTCCCGGGGGCATCCCCACCCAGGGACCTGCGTGGAGCCCTAGCACCGCACCCGCCAGGCAGAGGCTCCAGGACAGCGCCTCTGCGGGTGGGGCCCGCGTGTCCCCGGGACAGAGGGGTGGAGGATGGGAGGGGGAGGAGGCAGCGCCGCCTGGCACTCACCTTGCCCGCCGCGGGCGCGGCCACCAGCAGGAGCAGCAGCAGCAGCAGCAGGGCGGGCGGCTTCGGTGCGGTCCGCGGGAGCATGGTGGGCACCGGCTCAGAGTGCCGGCGTGTCCGGGACCCGCAGGCTCTCCAGCCACCGCGTCCCCTGCGCGGCGCGGGTCGGGGCGTCCGGATGGGAAGCTCCCCTCGCACGCCGGCCCGGGGGCGGGTTTTGTGGCGCTCGGCCTCGCCGTCCGTCCCTCCCCAGCGAGGCTGTTGACGGCGGCTCCGTGGTGAGGGGAGTGGCGCAGGTCCCGCCCTCGTCCCCCGCCCTCCACCCAGGCGCTGTCCCTCCGAGCCGGGCATCATGCCCAGGACCAGAGACAGGGCTGAGCGCCCGAGGGGCAGGCGGGCGCGGATCCGGGCTACGGGGTCACGGAGGCGATGCTCCCGAGGTCTTGAAGGTGGGGCAGGGCAGCGGGGTGCGGGTTGGAGGTGGGGAAGTTTGGGGGTGTGCTACGGCGCGGCGACTGAGCAGGGCGGAGGGAGTGGCCAGCGGCCGTGCCCAGATGAGTCGGGAGGTGCCCCGGACGTCGGCGCGCAGGCGACCCCGCTGGCTCCCGGCTGCCTGCGGTGCCATCTCGCCGCGTTCCCTTTCCCCAGCGCGCCTCCGACTTGGCCGCGGCCGAACTGGGCGGTCAGAGCGCAGTGAAGGGGCAGCCGCGTCGCGCCGGATCCGGGCGCGGCGGAGCCGGGAGGTGTGCACCGCGGGGCGGCGACGGGCGAGGCGGCTCCTGCGCTGTGGGCGGCCTCCCGAGGTAAGGCGCCCACGACCCAATCTGAGCAATCGCTGCCCCAGGGCCCGGGCCACCTGCCTGGGCGGCAGGAGGTGGAGGAGGCACGGCATCTCAGGTGGGGTGCGCGCGGGTTGGCTGGCTGGGCTGGGGAGTTGGGGCCCGGGGGTCACCAGAGGAGAACGCGTCTGGCTCCCCGGCTTGTCTGCCTCAGCTTGAACTGGGCGCTGTGTGTTTTGATTAATTTGAAAGCTCAGGTTACCACCAGCCTGGCAGGCTGGGCACTCCGTAATGCCAAGAGCAAGAGGCAGCTGAGGGGAGAGAATGCCTATCCTATTCTCTGCTGCGTTGAACTGGCTTTTCAGGCGAAATCTTATCAGCGGAAATGCAGGGGAAACCGAGAGCCAACTTCGTCTGGGGTGTCTCCCTCCTGAGAGTACCCTTCTTGGAGGTGGCCTGGGATGAAAACAGGCAGTTATCTGGCTTGTTAGGGCACCCTCCTCAGAGCAGCGCGGGTACACTTTTATATGCCACTGACCACATTGGCTCTGCTGATGCATTTAGACCCTCCCCAGAATAATGTTATTAAATACATACAATACCATTAAGTCAGAATCAGTTTTACTTGAATACAATTGCCAAAGTATTGAAGTTACAACGTAGCAACAGACGTGCATCATTAATATTGCATTAAAAACCTAGCTCTAACAACAGATCTATTAAATAACTTTAATCTCAGAGTAGTGACTATGAAACGAGACATGTAAACACCTGCAGGTGCAAACTGCCAAGAGCTGCCAAGACCATTGTACTCTGTTGTCTGTGTGCATAGCTGAAGTTGGACTGCGGCGCTTCCAGGAGAGTTAGTGAAACTAGGGATGTAGGTTTTGTTCCCATTCAAGTTCACAGACGCCCTGGATCCCATCTCCAGGTTGAGAAGCCCTGCTTGGGAGCAGTGGTGCTGTCATCACACACCCAGTGTCAACTGTGTCGTTTGGTCACTGACTGTGGAGAACCACTTGCTTGCAATTAGAATGGGGTCTATTATTAATACTATGTTAGATCTATGTAGCTACATAGGTAGGCAAAAGTCTGACAGTGAGTGAGTGAAGCCGCTCCCCCCGCCCACCCTTTTTTGGCTATAGAATTAATATAGGCGTCTCTCTGTTTTTTATGCCTGTGATTGTCAACTGTGGCTGTGCATTAGAATCTCCTAAGGTGCTCCTAAAAATCCTGATACCAGGTTCTCCCAAGCCAAGCACGCCAGACTCTCCTGTGGTAGGACTCAGGTATCAGTGTGTTTTAAAGCTCCCTGGAGAGTGCCACGTGGAAACAAGTTTGAGAGCCACTGTTTTACGGGCATATCTCAGTTAGCAGCATTGAATTAGGGTCTCTTCTTAGTAGAATGATAAAAGGATTTTTATCATTAGATCTTTAAGATTTATTGTATTATAAATACAATAAATAAAATTTAATATTCATCATATTTATTAAGATTATACATTTATTAAATATACATTAAGCTCTTTATTAAGACTTATGTGGGCCCAGGATACAACATTGTAGCGTGGTACATAGGAACATCTTCCTATTGACAGGGAGGTCTTTTATATAGGACATCAGGTGCTCTTTTGATGAAACAAGTGTCCAAGAATTCCGAGATGTATGATACTTTTACACGAACTTGCATTGCTTCCTGGGAATAAAAAAACCCTTAATAATAGTGTGAAATGTTCCTTCTTTTTGCCAAATCCCAGAATATTTCCCGATTTAGGTTTTAATTGCTTTTTCCTGAAACCAAGTCATTTTGATGGAAGACCAGGCTTGGCTTTATCAGCTTTGGAATGTGGGCCACAGTCAACTGCAAGTCACTTCTGATGCCACAAGAGAGCAGGAGAGAAACTTGTGATGTAAACACAGTAAGGAGGAAGCTGTGGTTAAGACGTTGGTCTCTGCAGTGGGCTCTGGATTGTGGATCCTGTCCACACTTACTGGTGTGACCTAACCTCTCTGGGCTGGGGTCTTCTCTTCTGTACAGTGAGCAGCATCACGGTACCTGCCTCAAGGAGTGGTAGGAATTGAACACAGTGACCAATTAGAAGCCCTTGGTCCAAGGTTTTCACCAGACAATCACATCGTGCAATCACATCTCCAGTTGCATAAAAGAAAGTAAGGTGCATGAGAAATGGTGGCACAAGGCAGAGACTCTCCTCCCAGCTCAGTAGTAAGGGTCAAGGGGCAAGCACACCCCACCAGCTCCCTGGAGGTCAATGGACTACTAAGGCATCTAGAACTTGTTCCTTGGCACCCCTGGAAGCAACAGCATGGGCATCCTGGAAAGATGGCTAGAAACGCAGACTACCAGCCCTACCCCAGCCCCACTGAATCAGGCTCTGCATTTACCAGGTGATTCATCAGCACCAGACAGACATTGAGAAGTGGCTTGTCTAAGAGCCATACTTAACCACACATTCGTCACTTCACCACCACATACATACACCCTCCTTGCGTACAGCGTTTGGTATGCTTACTAGGTGGTGTCAACCAGAATTATTGATTAAAAAAAATAATCTTGGGGTCAAGGGATTTGATTTTTTCACAGTTGGTTCTTTAAATGTGATAAAGCAAAAGGGAAGTGGAGTTAGTTCTTTTTGTGTGTACAAAGGACACAGAGATCTCTACTTTTGACTTTGGTTCTAGATGAAAGTTTTGAACAAAATGAAGTAAGTGGTCATTGCCTTTGACAAGCCTATATTATTAGTTTTGCCCCCTTTTCATAATCACAATATGATTTCTGTTTTCTACACAGAGCTTAAATGTGTAGTGTTGGCTCCCCTGCATTTGAATGTGAGCCCCATTAAATCAGGGGCCTTGTTGGTTTTCTTTACTCTTGTTGAATGAATGAATGAATGAAGTTGTGTATTATTCGGTGAATGAATGAAGCTGGATGAGTTGACAAATTAACTCAGGATTCACACCCAGGTCTGTTTTCTTCCAAAGCTCATGATCTTTCTAGAGCCTTCATTGTGTAGAGATGGGCCTCTGCTTTTGATGAGTTGCGCTTTGCCTGGCTGCCTTGTAGCTCCTTTTCTCTTTTTAAAAGATTAAATTTAATCTTAACTAATTTTTAAAATAATTTTTTTTTTACTTCATCTTCCCACTTAGTCATCCTTCTTCTTTCAAGAACTTTCTCTTTTCAACACCTCTAGAATAGTTAGACTCTTAGGTCCTTTTAGAATCTCAGAGTCATTATCAACACATGTCAGTTCTTGCCGTTACATCTCCAGATTCTTTCACTGCTTTTCTAAGCTCTAATGCCTTGGTGTCTGCATTCATCGTCTGCGGATTACGCAGCCTTCTAGCTAGCCCCCTGCAAGCTCTCTCCTCTGAAATCCATCTTTTATGTTGTGAGAGTTCCATTTAAAATTGTACATTGTATCAGGAAGGATACTTTGGGGACAGTTACAAACAGTCCCCAAGCTTCGGAGTCTTACAGAGACTTTTTTTCCCCCTGCTATTTACACTACATATTCACCACAGGGTATAGGGATGTGACAAAGGGAAGGGGACTCTGCTTAACATAGCCTCTCCGAAACCTCCTGGAAATTCCCACTCAAGGTGTTCTTCTCTGATCGCCTCAGAAAAGGAAGAGAATGTGCCAAACCAAAAACTGCTCTCATAGCTTCCACTTGGATGTGACACATACTACTTCCACTTACGTTTCATTGCCCAAAGCTGTCACGTGACCACGCTTCATGTTGTAAGTGGTGGGGAAATGAACTGTACCACATGCCTGGAACGAGAGCCGGAAAGAATTGCTGAACGTTAGTAATGCCCATCACATACATCATGTCACGTGCTCGTTTTAAAGCTTCCTGAAGCTCGTCTTTGTCTTTATAGCTTCTTTCACACTTCTTAGAATAGAGTGGAGTGGTCCAAAATCAACTTTGAAGTGATCTCTGTGTCACCCCAATCTTCTCAGGTTCGCTGTACGCACTTCTCTAGCTCGTGCCTGTCTCAGTACCTGCTGTTCCCTCCACCTCAGGGGCCTCCGCCTTAGTCTCTCTGGTACAACCACCTATATTTTCAGATCTAGGTCAAAGGTCAAAGGTTATGGTCTCTGAAGACCTTTGTTCAAACCTTTAGTATATACTACAGAAACTGTCACACATTTTATTTTTCTGGGTTACAAGGCCTTTTGAGGGGAGGTACGGAGATTAATTTTTTAAAAATTAATGTATCGAGGTATAATTTATGTAGAAAAACCTCCATCCATTTAAAGTACCCAATTCAGGGAGTTTTGTAGATGCGTTGACCCTGTGAAACCAACACCACAGTCATACTGAGCTTTTCTCTTGCTGCCTTTTGCCTTTTTCAGTCCATCCCTCCCTCCACCGCCACTCCCAGGCAACAACTGATTTGCTTTCTGTCTCTGTACATCAGTTGGCATTATCTAGAGCAGCGGTTCTCAACCTGTGGGTGGCGACCCTTTTGGGGGTTGAATGACCCTTTCACAGGGGTCAGCCAGGTACTCATATGTGGGCATATCTGCATGTGGGCCTGGAGATGGATAGAGGAACGGTGTCTCAGTTCCTAAGACCATCAAAAATATGTGTTTTCCGATGGTCTCTGGCGACCCCTGTGAAAGGTTGAGAACCGCTGATCTAGAGTTTTATGTAAAGGGAATCATACAGCATGTGCCCTTTTGTGTCTGGCTTCTTGGACTCAGCAGACCAATATTGAGTTGGATCCATGTTTTGTGTATCTGCAGTTTGTTCTTCTGCTGAGTAGTATTCCACTGTATGGATATTGCTTTTTTTTAAAAAAAAACATTTACCTATTGTTGGGCCTTTGAACTGTCTCCAGATTGGAGCTATTACAAATAAAGCTGCTGTGAATATTTTTGTACAAGGCTCTGTGTGAACCTGCATTTTGATTTCTCTTGAATAAATGCCTAGGAGTGAAATGGCTGGATCATATNCCCTTTGGGAAATATCTTCATCACTAACTATGAACAATGAAAGTAATTATTTTTAACATTATAATCCATTAAGAGGAATATTTGTATTTAACACATACAGACTTTAAATCTAGGACACAGAGCCTCACTCATAAATGGGAGACATCTGGAAGAGAAGAGAAGACTGACAGAGTTTCTTCAAGCGCCCAGGCTGACTGTGCAGTGAGCCATGTGCTTGGAGTTAGGAAGATGCTCTTTCAGGTGGATCAAGCCCTTGGCCACAGATCCCTGGTGAGTGTCTTGGTGTGATCACTTGCTTTTATTTAAAAATGTCTCCTAAGTGTTGGTTCTATAGGTACGATTATATTAATGCTTCATATGTCAAAAAGCCAAATCGCTCCAGAAATCTATGGATTATGCTTGCCGTTTTGCAACTCACTTTGATTGTTAAACACCAGTCCTCTCCCTGAATTGCATCCACATAATAGCTCATCTAAAAAGCTGCAGCTTCTTGCTCTCTGACTCACTAGGTTCGAATAACAAAAACCTTCCTATGTGCCCTAAGCAGCAGAGTCCATGTAACTAGGAGAGTTAGGACAATGCACGTTACAAGTGTGGTAGGCGGGAGAACGCCCTCCAAAGATGTGTGTCCTAATTCCTGGAACCTGTGAGTATCTTACATGGCAAGAGGGAACCAGGTTGCAGATGGAATTAAGATTGCTAGTCAGCTGACCTTTTGATGGGGAGACTACGGATTATCAGAGTGGGGCACACCATAATCACAGGGGTCCTTGGAAGTAAAAGGAGGCAGGAGACTGAGAGTGAGAGAAGGGATGTGATGCAGGAAGCAGAGGTCAGAGAGATGTAGCAAGAGAGAGGCTTGACCTTCCGTCGCTGATCTGAAGGTGGAAGGCAGCGTGTGCCAAGGGCTGCAGGCAGCTTTTAGAATCTGAAAAGGCAGGAGCCTGATTCTCCCCTGGAGCCGCTAGAAGGAACACAGCCAACACCTTGATTTTCACCAGGGAGACCCCTTTTGGACCTCTGACCTCCAGAACCATAAGAGAAAAAAATTTGTGTTTCTTTAAGCTGCTGAGTTTGTGATGATGTGTTTCAGCAGAAGTAGGAAACTAAGGTGAGACTGTTAGAAGGGACCGAAAAGGGCATTGGGATTTAAGTCAACAGCGAGAAGGGTTCAACAGTGAAAACTATAGAAGTTTGGAAGCTGGTGACCATGTATGACGGGCATTGAGGGAGGAGAGGGTGGTGAAAAGGGGGTTCATTTATTTCAGAGATGCAGTCAAGTCGTATTTGTTTGGGGTGGAAGTGGAAAAAACTGCAAAGTGATCCTAATTTTGAATGGTTCTTTGAAGAAAAGAAAGAATTGTCTTATTTTTAAATTTATACAGCAGCAGGAGGAAGCAGCAGAGGTAGGGGAAAGGGACAGTAGCGGGGTTCAGACCTGACCATGCCACTCTGCCTGCGACCTTTTGAGCACGTTACCAACATTTTGGAGCCAGTTTTCTCCTGTGTAAAATGTGGAAAAAATGTGCCCTACTTCAGTTTTAACGAGACTGTATATATGGAGGCCAAAACTGCTCTACAATGTAACATATTCTCATTTACAAATGTCCAAAGTGGTAAGGACCCAATCAACAAATAATAGTTGTAAATACTTTAACTTGATTTAAAACAATTTATTCCCAGTGTTTAACCCTCTTTCATTTTGTGGTTGTTGTTGTTTTTTAATTCTCTTAATTTACATAGTGACTTCGCTGAAATGCCAACCTGGCCTCTATTGGAACGGTCGTGAATTCCAATGGAAGGGTCTGGAAGGGGGACTTCAGTGTGTCAGCCAGTTAAGTGCGGGCCACACCTGTCCCCCTCTCTGTCTGCTAGTCAGGGTGTCCCAGGGAAATGATAGCTCTGCAGATTTCTATGGTGTTTATCAGCCTCTGAGCGCAAGAGGAAGGAGTGGAGGGTAGAGAAGGAAAGCTTATTTAGGACGCGAGGTTTCAGACAGGTGATGACTCCACACAGAACAAAGGACAAGGCTGACAGAGAAATGACAGACCAGGCTGGGACTGGGTCTCCTCCCACCATTGGGGATGATGTGACCTAAAGCCCCAACTTCATCCTAGTTGTGTTAAGGGTGGATAGGAAAGCTCTTGGACCAATAGAAGACTGAAGTAAACGCATGTGAATGTTAGCGGTTGTCTTAGCCACTGCCAGCTGCTAGCACAAATATTGCAGACCGGGTGGTTTATAAGCCACAGGAATTTATTTCTCACAGTTCTGGAGGCTGGAAGTTCGAGATCAGGGTATCAGCATGGTCGGTGCTGGTGAAGGTCCTCTTCTGGGTTGTAGGCTGCTGACTTCTCGTTGTATCTCCATGGTGGAAAGAGGGCGAGAGAGCTCTCGGAGGTCCCTTCTGTGAGGGCACTAATCCTATTTGTGAGCACTCCAGTCTCATGACCTAATCACCTCCCATGGGCCCTGCCTCCTAATACCATCACACTGGGGGTTAGGATTTCGACATATGCATCGGGGGTGGGGCACATATATTCAGTCCATACAGCAGTCTCTTTCGGTTGCATCTCTTCTCTGTCAAAATTTGTTTATAATAATGATGTTACTCCAGTTGGATTTCTGCTTCACTTATAAGACCCTGAACTACCTACCTCTACCCTAACGAGTCCATATTATTTTCCTCGTCTCCCAGTCCAGTTAGGTTTCCTTCCATGCTTCCCCCCTTCCAGTTGGCTCCACTTAATAGCATCCAGGATACACTGGTCTCTGCTCTGTGCCTGGACAAAGCTGCCTCCTTCACTCTCTCCTCTGGTTTTCATTCCAAGAGCCCTTTCCCTCCCTCATCTTTTCAACCAGGTCTCACCTTCGGTGTCATGGGTACGCAGCACAGTGAGGACCCCACTGAAGGGGTGTGAGCACTACTTGACTGGTTAATAAGGGGCATGGTAATGAAGACAGCCCAAGAGATGATTACATTTATCTTGTCACTCATGACAATCAGCTGGTGACAGCAACTTATTAGACATAAAAAAGAAGCTTTCTGGAATTGATTCCTTTGTTCTTTTTCCGTTCAGTTTGGTTTGCACGAAAACGAACAGTTTCATCTGTGTTTTTGCTTTTTCGTAGGTCACTCATACTTATTGTCTTTTCTCTACAACATGTATATGGGGTAAGTACATTAATTAGCTCTGGTCGCATGTTGAAAATTCACATTATTAAATGCCTTACTTTTGTTATACGTTTAAACAAATTACTTTCTGGGATTCTGTTTTCTCATCTGTAAAATGAAGGGTTGGGCTAGATGAACCCTAAAGTTTCTTTTATATTGTATAGTCAAGACAACTTACCCAACTGCCTTCAGTTGGCATTGGTGAGTTCTTTATTTTATAATATAACCCTTTCTTAAAAACCTTTTTTGGAGGGGGGCAGGAAGCAGATGTGCCATTTCATGATTATATGAAGAAGTATAAGATTAAATTTGAACATTTTAACTTCGGAAAAAGATAAGCCAAGAACATTCTGTAATAAGATCTCTTTCTTGTGCTTCTCACTAAAGAAGCTACGCTATTAAACCCAACCTCAGGCCTTTCTGGGAAATTCTATGGGCTGCCTATAACTCAGGTTGATTAGATAACTGGACTGGTTTAAATCATTCTAGTGAGCACATCTCTGTCTGTCTCTCCTCTCCAGCTGGGATCCACCCAATTATTTTTGTGATGCAAGTTATTATAGGTATTTTCAAAGCAAAAAAAAAAAANTGTCAGAAGGTTAAAAGGAAAGAACATGTAGTCACTGCATTAACAGGAAGTTGTTTTACAGAAAGAACAAAAAAACATTATTATTGAAAAGCACTCAAAGACTTCATGTTACTTGGGAAAACAGAAGATATTGTACTTCTGCTATCTTTTGTGACTAGAAGATTCTGATGCTCAGCCTCTGATTTATCTGGTCCTCCCATCTTGATCATTGCTCACCCCCAACCCCCAATCGATGAGAACCCCAGCAGGGTGTACTCCTTTTCAAGATTGGGTTGCAGAGAAAACAAATTCCCCATGGTAGAGATTATGATTTGGAAGACCTCAGATCTTGTTCCCAGACCTAGCATTTGCAAAACATTGGGCAGGGACTCATAAGGAGTCTCAGGGGAAATGGAGTTCAGGAATTTTCATGAGTGAAGAAGAAAATGATCCCAGGGAGCTGAAGAAAGAGAACAGTCATATTTCTTGAATATCCATGCTGGAAATCACCAATATAAATACACACTGGGAAAGCGCCTGTGGACCTTACTTGGGCTGGTGAGCTAGGGGACGTCAAAGGCCCAGGGTGCTTATGTTCAGCTTCCCTTTGTGGGGGAACTGCACGTGAGGTCCCTGTTGGGGTGTCATGGCCTTTGGACCCACTGCACAGGTCAGTTTGCTTAAGTAGCATCACACCAGGAATGGGGCCTCCCTCGGGAAAGAGCTGGTCTTTCATCCTCTCATAACAGCCTCTGTCTGTCTTTTTGCCTTTTCCTCTCTTGAAAACAGTTTTGTAGGGTTATTCAGCCCATCTGTTTCTTCTCAGTTCAGCCTTGCAGTTCGCCTTTACCTGTCTCAGCCTTCTTCTAATGCCCGACTCTACCTCAGGGCACCTCTGATACATCCTTCCTCCCTCATCCCCCCTTTCTTTTCTCAGTTTCCCAATTTCAGCCTTCCAAGAGGACTGATTCAGATTAGCTTTTGGTACCACCCTGCAGCCCAGAGTCAGAGTTCTGTGTCACTAAGTCTGGGTTGACTCAGGTAGTTTTCTTCAACCTTTCCATGTGGCTGGGGAGACAGGATCAGGGGATGCAAACCTGGCCACGCCCCCACTTAGTGGGGCTGAGGGGGCTTTGATGCATCAGTCTATAGAGAACACCCCCTTCTTAGAATAACAGATGGCAAAACAAGTCATGTCTTTTGCAAGGCACACAACTTTTGCACACATTTCCGAGGTAGGCAACCTCCCAAAGCTATTTGTATGCATATACTTTTATGACATAGCACTTTGGATTGTTGAGGGATGTTTTTCTTTTTCTTTCTTTCTTTTTTTCTGGTCTTTTCTTTTTAAGTAGTGATAGAAACACACTCCCGGAAACACACTGCCTTGGCCAGTCCCATGTGATGGCAGCTATTTATTTGTAAGAAGGTAGGTTAGAGGGATGATGTTTTAACTAAGTGTATGGTGATGAGACTTCATTGGCTTCTCCCAGTATAGCAGTGTCCTTTCACATTGGGCAGTCCCACCGACTAATGGGAGACCAGTTAGGTTTCTGCATATTGATCTGTCCGTCCATCCATCCATCCATTCATCCATCCATCCATCCACTCATCTATTCATCATCCATCCATCCAATCAAAATGCACTGAGAAACTCTTAGGTGTTAGGACTATGATCTGTGATCAGGCATTTTTCCTCTAAAAGGTGACCACAGAAATACTCTGTTTTAATAAGATCCCACTTTATGCACCCTTAATCACAATATGTGTGGAGATTGATTGCATCGTGTATCTATTTTGGGGTTTAAATGCAAATATCTCTGGTTTTCTTTAATTTTTTACTGTGTTTCCTATTTCTTTCAAATATTGAGTGCATTTTGAATGATTTAAACCAATTTGTGTGTTCCTTCCAAAACAATAATTTGTTTTACTGGGACTTGCTTCTAGAATGCAACTAAAAAACCTTTAAAATGATGGATTTGGGGATGTGAAAAGATCTGGGCACTCAGAGCGATTCTGTTTGTATTGATTTTGAAACTGTATCATGGAATGTTGTTCTACCACTTACTTGGAAAACTAGGCCCCATAATTACAGCATTGAGTTAGTTTACCCAGAAATTTAAAAATAGCTTGTAATATCCAACATTCCCAGTTTTCTTCTCTCTACCCAATTCTCATAGGTACAGGTCTTCAGAGAAGCCAAAATTTTTAAGAAGAGACGTTTCAATTCTTTGAGCCAAAGAGATCTTTTATCAAAGTATAGAGTTCTTTGAGTCTAAATAGTTTTTCTTTTTAAATTGAGATATAGTTAACAAAATAAAATTGACCAATTTGACTCTTTTAAAGATTATAATTCAGTGGTTTTTAGTATATTCATAATGCTGTGCAGCCATCACCACTATCTAATTCCAGAATATTTTCATCACCTCAAAAAGAAACCTTGTACCTCCCCTTCCCTCCCCCAGCCTCTGACAATTACCAATCTATTTTCTGCCTCTGTGGATTTGCCTATTCTGGACATTTCATATACATGGAATCATATAGTATGGGACTTCTTTCACTCAAGCATAATGTTTTCAAAGTTCATCCATGTTGTAGCATGTGTCAGTACTTCATTCCTTTTGATGGCCAAATCCATTGGAAGAATATAGCACATTTTGTTATCCAGTCATCAGTTGATGGACATTTGGGTTGTTTCTACTTTTGGGCTGTTATGAATAATGCTGTTATGAATATTCATCTACAAGTTTATGTGTGAACATATATTGTCAATTCTCTCAATTATATACCTAGGAGTGGAATTGTTGGTTCATATGATAATACTATGTTTAAATTTCTGAGGAACTGCCCAAATGTTTCTACAACAGTTGTACAATTTTACATAAAATACTTTATATGTATTTGCTGTATGTGTGCAAAGTGTGTATTTCTATACTAGAGGGTTTCTTTCATAGTTTCAAAAGTTAAGAAAAAAGCACGTGAGTGAATTTTAACTCAGATTTTAAGGGAAAAAATTAAGTAGAAGAAAATTCCACTTAGCAAAATGAAGCAATAATTTTTCTACAAGCATTTTTATATTTATAGCCATATACCTTTTTTATTTTTCAAAATATATTNACTGCAGAGAAATGAAAATCATTTTTGAATTCACAGTGCCTAGCATGGGAGGTTGATAGATGGTTCTCAAATGAATAATAATCATAAGTGTTTATTTATGTTGTATCAAAAATATATAGAGATGATTCCAGAAAAATATGTTTTGGTTAATGACAGGCTAGTTAACAGAAAAGCTGTTCAAATTTTAAACACTGTTACATTTTTTTTGTAGATTTGAATTTGTGAATCTTTTTCTTATAATTTTCATATTAAGTCAAGATTCTATATGTCATTTTATTTTATTCCCATATGTTTGATATTTTGGTGTAAAAGTTAATACAGACCTTTTCTTATCCTTAATGTTTGAAGTTTAAAAAAAAACCATCTCATTTCCAAATTTTAGGACGGAGGAGCAATCTTACTTTAATCATGGAATTCTTCATGGTTTTGTGAACCTTTCAATTGTAATTGTCTTGGCCACTCTGTCTCCATGACATCCTCATCCAGTACACGGCACATTCTCTTGTGCTCACTCAGTTACTTACTGATGTGTAAAGTCCACACTGAAACATTGACTATGTTTTTATGGTCCATAGCAGACTATGGGATGGCATAGCTTGAATCTTCTATTAGGTTCCAGAGTGGCAGAACCATTCTTAGGGAGGGCTAGTTCCACATTTTGTCTTAAGGAGAGACCTGCTAAGGAGATTCTGAGTCTCAATGAACCAACTCCTGTCAGAAGCAAGGCAGTTAGAGGCTGGGCAGACGACAGGAATGCAGCCATGAGGGAAAGGAGATTAAGCTCTGCTGAGACAAGGCACAAGAGTCACGTAAATACAATTCTTACCCACCAAGAGAAAGCTTTCCTTTTATAACTGGTTTGTACACCCACTCTAGTATTTCTGTTTAACCTAAAAGTTCGTTGGGACACTTGCGAAGTCTCTTGCTCTTTTGCCTTCACAGCTGCCTCCAATGCTTTAACATTTGACTTTCCTAAATCCTAGTTAGAAATGGCGCCTCTAAGATGCCCTGCTTTCCTATAGGAGTTTGTAGACATGAAATTCCAAACATGAAGACCTCTGCACGAGAACTCCAGTTTTCTGGGATTCACAGGAAGCAGAATGTCTTCATATCATAGTGCATCATTACATTTTTTTAATTGACTCTTCCTACCACTGCCGTATGGAAGGCCAAAGTTGTTCTTCCCAGACATGAGCTCCTGGAAACGCACCCATAAATTTCCATGAATTTTGAAGCTGTAAAGTATGGAGGTTTATAAGGAAAGCTTTCGAGATTGACTTCTAGAAATGTCACTTACTAACTGTGTAACTTATTTGTAAACAGAAGTAATCATATTACTGACCTCCTAAGGTTGTTGTGAAGATTGCCATTTGTGTTAAGCCCTTAGCGCAATGCTTAGCACATAGGTGGGCCGCTGAAGATGCTGCTCATTATCATTTCTTATGATGAGGTGATTGATGATGATGGTGGTTATGATGATGATGATGATGATTAGCAGGACGGGAGAAGCAGAGGAAGAAGAGGGGAAGATGCACCAGTATCTACAATAGCAGTGGTGACAGCAGAGGGGTCCAGCTTTCTGGCTGATAAAGCCAAATGCCAACCTTTTATTTTCCCAGTGTCCTCTCAGAGTCAGCTTATGTTAAGGCTGATTCTCACTGGAATTCTTCTTCATACCTCTTTCTTCTGCACTCACTGAAGATTCATCCCTCTCAATTCTTCCTCGCTCCTGGTGTTTAAACGTTACTTCAGGAGGGATTGTCATAACTTACATTTCCTTTTCATTTTCCCAGATCTTCCTTTCCAGATCAAATCACTCCCCTTCCTTCCTTCCCAGATCAAGTCTTACTCTTTCCAGGTCAAGCCTGCTCAGGCTTGCCCCAGTTCCCAACTTTTCACCCCTTCTGTAATTTACTGGGAGTTCTTTTTGTCTCCACGATGATTAGGAAGGAAGGAAATGAATATTTATTGGGCTGCTCCCACAGGTCAGGCACTGTGCTGGGCACCAATTTAGACTCCCAGAATTCTCTCAGGTATTAATTTTACATACTGAGAAATCAAGAGCTCATAGGAGGTAACGAACTTGCTCAGGGTTATACCGCTAAGTGATCAAGATCTCAACACAAGTCTAACTCCAGAGTGCCACTTTCCTCCCTAGCCATGACATCTCAAGTCACCAGGGGGAGGAAAGCAGCCAGGCTCTGCAGAGGAGGGGAGAATTCACAAAGGCAAATGTCAGCCTCACAGTATAGTGGTGGTGGGGGCATGTCTGATGGGATCATAGAGTATTACTTTCAAAGCTCTTCCCAAATGCAGCTCCCGGAGGTCTGAAAGGTAGACCTCCAGATAGAGTCACTCCAGCCCTGCCCAGAGGGGAGAATCACAGACCACCAGAAACCAGGGGGATTAACATTTTTGGAAAGAAACACACAGCATTCTGAGTCAAGAATGTCATTCTGAACTTGGAGGTAAAGGGCCCATGCAGTTTTGAAAATCAATTGTATGTTTTTGGAACATGTATCATTTCCATGTCTTTCCCACATGGTAACATTATTATGGTGTCAGATTTTCCGTTGATATTGGGAGGAGACTCCAAAGGAGAAAATTACAGTAAAAGCCAATGTTGGCAGAATGGTGGATTAGCTACATTATGGTCCATTTGGCCCTATACTAGCAAACTCAATTCCAAGGTCAACTAATGACTCTGCAGCACTCTGAAACAATTCAACTGAACCAGNAAAAAAAAATTTTTTTAACTAATTAAAAAAATTTTTTTTTTTTACTTCATCTTCCCACTTAGTCATCCTTGTTCTTTCAAGAACATTCTCTTTTCAACACCTCTAGAATAGTTAGACTCTTAGGTCCTTTTAGAATCTCAGAGTCATTATCAACACATGTCAGTTCTTGCCGTTACATCTCTAGATTCTTTCACTGCTTTTCTAAGCTCTAATGCTTTGGTGTTTGCATTCATCGTCTGCGGATTACGCAGCCTTCTAGCTAGCCCCCTGCAAGCTCTCTCCTCTGAAATCCATCTTTTATGTTGTTGTGAGAGTTCCACTTAAAATTGTACATTGTATCAGGAAGGATACTTTGGGGACAGTTACAAACAGTCCCCAAGCTTCGGAGTCTTACAGAGACTTTTCCCCCCTGCTATTTACACTACATATTCACTACAGGGTATAGGGATGTGACAAAGGGAAGGGGACTCTGCTTAACATAGCCTCTCAGAAACCTCCTGGAAATTCCCTCTCAAGGTGTTCTTCTCTGATCGCCTCAGAAAAGGAAGAGAATGTGCCAAACCAAAAACTGCTCTCAAAGCTTCCACTTGGATGTGACACATACTACTTCCACTTATGTTTCATTGCCCAAAGCTGTCACGTGACCACGCTTCATGTTGTAAGTGGTGGTGAAATGAACTGTAATACATGCCTGGAACGAGAGCTGGAAAGAATTGCTGAACGTTAGTAATGCCCATCACATACATCATGTCACGTGCTTGTTGTAAAGCTTCCTGAAGCTCTTTTTTGTCTTTATAGCTTCTTTCACACTTCTTAGAATAGAGTGGAGTGGTCCAAAATCAACTTTTTAGTGATCTCTGTGTCACCCCAATCGTCTCAGGTTCGCTGTACGCACTTCTCTAGCTCATGCCTGTCTCTGTTCCCTCCACCTCAGGGGCCTCCGCCTTAGTCTCTCTGGTACAACCACCTATATTTTCAGTTCTAGGTCAAAGGTCAAAGGTTATGGTCTCTGAAGACCTTTGTTCAAACCTTTACTATATAGTACAGAAACTGTCACACATTTTATTTTTCTGGGTTACAAGGCCTTTTGAGGGCAGGTACGGAGATTAATTTTTTTAAAAATTAATGTATCGAGGTATAATTTATGTATAAAAACCTTCCATCCATTTAAAGTACCCAATTCAGGGAGTTTTGTAGATGCGTAGACCCTGTGAAACCAACACCACTATCATACTGAGCTTTTCTCTTGCTGCCTCTTGCCTTTTTCAGTCCGTCCCTCCCTCCACCGCCACTCCCAGGCAACAACTGATTTGCTTTCTGTCTCTACATCAGTTGGCATTATCTAGAGCAGCGGTGCTCAACCTGTGGGTGGTGACCCTTGTGGGGGTTGAACGACCCTTTCACAGGGGTCAGCCAGGTACTCGTATGTGGACGTATCTGCATGTGGGCCTGGAGATGGATAGAGGAGCGGTGTCTCAGTTCCTAAGACCATCAAAAATATGTGTTTTCCGATGGTCTTAGGCGACCCCTGTGAAAGGTTGAGAACCGCTGAT
>NW_017731864.1:1252503-1255634 GCF_001890085.2 Hipposideros armiger | reverse complement strand
TATACAGTAGTATGTCAATATGCTTTTTCACTTCCTTGATAACTCAAAATGTTGAACATCTTTTCACGCGCTTATTAAGCATTTATAGAACTTCTGTGAAATGTTTATTCAAAAATTTTCCCCATTATAAATTGATTGTTTCTCTTCCTACTGTTGAGTCATAATAAATATTTATGCATTCTGGATACAAGAATCATGCCACATATACTTACGAACATTTCCTCCCATTCTGTGGCATGTCTTTTCATTTCCTTATTGGTATCTTTTGAAAAGCAAATGTTTTTACTTTGATGAAGCCCAATTTATCAGCTCTTTCTTTTATGGCTTGTGCTTTTCTTATAAGCTCAGAAATCTTCATGTAGGCTAAAGTTGCAAAAATTGCTCTTATGTTTTTTTCTTTTATAGTATTTTTACATTCAGGTCAAGGATCCATTTTGAGTTCATCTGAAGGCATGGTAAGAGGAAAGGAATCTATTTTTAATTTTCTTTTCTACATGGGTGTACAGTTGTTCCTGCACCATTCGTTGAAAAGAATTTTCTTTCTCCATTTAATTTCTTTGGCACCTTCTTAGAAAATCAGTTGATCATGTATGTTTGGGTCTTTTTGTTCCATTGATATACATTTCTCTTCTTTCATCAATACCACATTGTCCTTATTACTATAACTTTATAAAGTCTTGAAGTCAAGCAGTATAAGTCCTCCAATTTTGTTGCTCTTTTAAAAAATAGCTTATGCTGTCCTAGGTCTTTTGACTTTACATAAATAGATTTGATTTGCTAATATTGTGTTAAGCAGAGTTGTGTCCATGGTCATGAGGGATATTGGTCTGTAAGTTTCTTGTAATGTCTTTGTCTGGTTTGGTATCCGAGTAATCCTAGCCTCATAAAATGAGCTGAGCAGTATTCTCTTCTATTTTATGGAAGAGTGTGTGAATACTTGGTATTATTTCTTTTTAAATGTTTGAAAGAATTCATCAGTGAAGCCAACTGGCCCTTGGGTTTTCTTTGGGGAAGGTTTTTAATTGCAAGTTTAATTAGTTATGACCTTATTTGATGCAGGGCTATTCAGATTTTTCTGTTGCTTCTTGTGTCAGCTGTGTTCATTGGCACCTGTTATGAAATGTGTTCATTACTTGTACATTATCAAATTTATTGGCATGTAATTATACAGAAGATTCTCTATCCTTTTAATATCTGTAGATCTGTGGTGGCTTTCCCTTTTTCATATCTGATCTCGGTAATTTGTGAAGCCTATCATTTTATTTACCTTTTAAAAGATATTAAGAGCCAGGTTTGGGTTTTATTGAATTTCTTTGTTGCTTGAGTGCTTTCTCTTTTATTCCTTCTCTTATCTTTATTATTTCCTACCTTTTACTGCAGGTTTAATTTTCTCTTCCTTTCTCAGTTTCCTAAGACAGGAACTTAGATAACTGATTTTAGACTTTTCTTCTTTTCTCTTTATAAGCATTTAGAGATACAATTTCTTTGCACTGTGTAAGTTGTATACCATAAGTTTGATGTGTCATTTTCATTATCATTCAGTTCAAAATATTTTCCAATTTTTCTGGTTTGTTCTTTGAGCCTTGGGTTATTTGGAGTGTGCTGTTTAATTTCCAAATATTTGGGACTTTACTAGATGGTTTATTTTTGAGTTCCAATCTAATTATCTGCAAGATTTCAGTCTTTTGAAATCTAGTGAAACTTGGTCTGTAGTCCAGCATATGGTCTATCTTGAACATACCATGTCCAGTTGGAAAAAATATATACTCTGCAGTTGTTGGCTATCATATTATTTATTACACACACACACACACACACACACACACACACACACACACCAATTAGGTGAAGGTGGTTGATAGTATTGCTCAGATCTTTTGTTTCTTGACAGGTACAGTAGATATTGATATGTAATATTGATAATGATATGTCCACCTTGTTGTATCAATTACGAAGAGAAGAGATAGTCTCCAAATATGTTTGAGAATTTATCTATTTCTCCCTTTAGTTTTTCAGTTTTGGCGTTGGATATTTTTATGTTGTATTATTAAACTCATATATTTATAATATATAGTTTCCTGATATATTAACTTTTTGATCTTTATTAAATATTTCTTCCTATCTTGAAGCGTATTTTATGTGCTATTAATATAGCCAGTCTGCCTTTCTTGTGTTTACTGTGTGTGTGGTATATCTTTTCCCAGCCTTTTCCTTTTAGTCTGTCTTTTTATTTAAAGTGTGTATCTTGTAGACAGCATATAGTTGCCTTTTTCTATTTTAAATCCAGTATGATAATCTTTGCCTTTTAATAGGCATGTTTAGTATATTTTATTTAAAGAGTTGATATGGTTATATTTAGGTTTGCCATTTTTCCATTTACTTTTTATCTGTCTCACCTGTTTTATGTTCCTTTTCTTCTTTCTAGCCTTCTTTTGTGTTAATCAAATTTTCTTTAGTGTTCCATCTTAATTTTTTATTGGCTTCTAGTTATAGCTCTCTGCATTATTTTTAGTGCTTACTTTACTGATTACAATATTCACCTTTTCCCCAATCTACTTAAAAGTAATATTGATTCACTGCAGAGAAATGAAAATCATTTTTGAATTCACAGTGCCTAGCATGGGAGGTTGATAGATGGTTCTCAAATGAATAATAATCATAAGTGTTTATTTATGTTGTATCAAAAATATATAAAGATGATTCCAGAAAAATATGTTTTGGTTAATGACAGGCTAGTTAACAGAAAAGCTGTTCAAATTTTAAACACTGTTACATTTTTTTTGTAGATTTGAATTTGTGAATCTTTTTCTTATAATTTTCATATTAAGTCAAGATTCTATATGTCATTTTATTTTATTCCCATATGTTTGATATTTTGGTGTAAAAGTTAATACAGACCTTTTCTTATCCTTAATGTTTGAAGTTTCAAAAAAAACCATCTCATTTCCAAATTTTAGGACGGAGGAGCAATCTTACTTTAATCATGGAATTCTTCATGGTTTTGTGAACCTTTCAATTGTAATTGTCTTGGCCACTCTGTCTCCATGACATCCTCATCCAGTACACGGCACATTCTCTTGTGCTCACTCAGTTACTTACTGATGTGTAAAGTCCACACTGAAACATTGACT
>NW_017731864.1:1248446-1250404 GCF_001890085.2 Hipposideros armiger | reverse complement strand
GTTCAGATTCCCTTGTGAATTGCAGGTAAGGCCAGTAATGAGTACTGTGAGGAAACTTCCATGTTTTGGATGGTTGTCTCCTTGTGGGAGACAAAATTACTTGTCTGTATAGGCTAGGATGCGACCTTTCATAAGTTCTGCGTTAATAACTGGCATGATAATAAAGACACCCTCTATAGTTTTTTTCTAGAATAAAATATATCCATATTGTTTTCCACTCAGGGAAGTATAGCAACTGTTAAATCAATATAACTTTATAATTTAGTGGTTTTATATACAAGGAGATCAAACGGCTCAACACTCAAGACCTGTCTTAGTGGGGGTTTTTGTTTGTTTGTTTGTTTGCTTTTTTGGTTTGAAAACTGAAATCACATGTTTGCAAATCAGTCTTTCCTTTGGGAATTTTAAATCACAAAATAATGTACAAGTATTTTTTTCTGCAATCTCATCCACTTGTTCCTTATAGTTCTAAGAGCCTGCATTCCATGATAAAAATGGAATTTACTTGGGAAATTTCAATTACTGTTAACATTTTTCACATTAAATTATTTGCGCACACATACGTCAGTCTCCGTATTGCTTGTGCAGCTGTGTTGTAGCACATACGCTCTGTAACTATAGTCTGATACAAGGCTCAGGGCAATTATTTTTGTGTCCCAAAGTTCATATAAGTCTATTATGTTATGTTTTGATATAAACAACTTCCAGTGACAACTGAGAAGTTGGCATATTTGCTCTGTCACCAACCCCTTAGCTTTTTGGTTCTGCTTTCTCCGTTTTCTTGCCATGTCTTTCTCCTCCAAGAACTAACTCTCTAGCTCACTTGGTTTCTATTGAAGAATTCTCTGATGAGTGAAATCCTGTCTAATGTGACAGATCCAGGTGCCTTCAGGGGACAGCAGCTCACCTGGGTGAGGGAGCCCAGGGTGTGACAGTAGGCCTTGGGGACTGTGGGGGAAATGGACAGTGCATTTGTCATGTAAAGACAGAATTCAGAATTTATTTTTTTTTCAAAAAATGTATTTCCTGATAGAATTCAGCTCACCAGCTGCCAGTTTATAACTCTGGCTTAGCTTATTAAAGTGTCCCCCCGTCAGGAGTAGTAACCTTGATTTTTGAAGAATGAAAAGCTTGCAAGTGAGAAGAATGAATCTTCCATTGCAGGGGNTAGAATTCAGCTCACCAGCTGCCAGTTTATAACTCTGGCTTAGCTTATTAAAGTGTCCCCCCGTCAGGAGTAGTAACCTTGATTTTTGAAGAATGAAAAGCTTGCAAGTGAGAAGAATGAATCTTCCATTGCAGGGGTTCTTGTGTAGGTGCTTGAGGAAGTATTTCTGAACGGGCGTGGGGGTCCGGGAGGCAGAGGGAGGAGACATGCCTGTCATTTTATACTCTGGGGCTTATTATTAACCACAGCGGTGGCAGTAGTGGCAGTAGCTGATACCTACGTAGAAGGATAACTGCGAGTAACGACCATGGCGCTCAGTAAGCGGACGGACCTCTCTCTTTCAATCTAGCATTTGCGCTTGAGAAAGAAGGAGAGAAAGCAAGCTTATGTTTGCCTCCTATGCTGTTGGACGCATCGTTTTCTCAACAGTCCAAGTGCACAAAAACCTCACTTGGGAATCCTAGCTGCACTTTGGGTCTGAAGTTAGATTTTGGAGTAACTGCCCCTGTCAGTCACCTCATTAAGTTGCCTGTGACTTACAGCTGAACCTTTGGTCTCCTCATGTGGAGTTCAAATCCATAGCAACCACTGCTGAGCTCTGTGACCCAGCATGAACTGAGGCCAGGCAGCCGCAGAGCTCAGCAAATGTGGGACTGCACAGATCTAGGGAGATTTAAGGTCATTTCTGAAGTGGAGGCAGCCTCATTGTTGGTGAGAAATAGGGCTCGTAGTACAGGTGCACCCCAAAGCAGGGTGTGTTCCATGTGGGAACGTGTGACTCTTAAGGACA
>NW_017731864.1:1243809-1244992 GCF_001890085.2 Hipposideros armiger | reverse complement strand
AGAAGTTGAAAAGCAAAGGCACTGCCGACCCCCTCCACAGGCGGTAGGGGAGAAGCTGTTTCTGGTCTCCTCTAGCTTCTGGTGGCTGGTGGCTGCATCACTCCAGCCTCGGCATATCTGTGTCCCGTCTTCCTCTGGATACATGTGATGGCGTTTAGGGCCACCTGGATAATGCAGGATAAATCCTTCATCTCAAGATCCTTAACCTTATCACATCTTTTGCATCGAAGGTAATATCCACAGGTTCAGGGATCAAGACATGGGCGTATCTTTTTGTAGCCACCATTCAACTCACTACAAGTAATTGGGCAGAGACAAGAGCCTCAACTTGGGCCCTGAACTGGGAAGGAGAGGGGCTGGCATGTTTGAAGGACCACAAGGTGGCCAGAAAGGGCCTGATCAGAGTAGGTGAGGGAGCAAGTGGCGTGAGATGCATTTGAAACAGCAGATCCAGGTTATCCTGTGTGATAAAAAAGGCTTTGGAGGATTTTGAGAACGGAGGCAGGTTGAAGGTGTGTTGTAAGAAGATCACCTGGCTGCTGTTTGGAGAATATAGTGGGGCGGGGGGCTGACAATATTAGGGAAAACCTGTGAAGAGGCTGCTGCAGGACAGAGGTCATGGTGGCTTAGCAAAGGGGTGAGCGTGGAGGTGGGAGGAAGCGGGTGGGTGTTGGGGATACTTGAGAAGCAGAATGGACAGGAAGGAGAGGGAGACTCTCTGTGGGCCACTCGCAGTTAGATGTGCCGGGAGGACTCTGGTGAGGTGGGAGCAGCTGCATGGGCAGTGGTGTCTGGCAGAGGAGCACGCCTGGGGGATGATCATGAACCTACGAGTCCAGTCTCAGATGTGTTGAGCTTGAGGTCAGTTGGATATGTGGCAGGGGCTCCCAAAGAGAGGTCTGGGCTGGAGAGGGAAGTGGAGTGAATATTCAGAGCTGGATGTGATGGACCCCCTGGAAATGCATGAGTTTGTTCAGGAGACAGGGAGAAGGGCGAAGCGGCCAGGGCAGCCCTGCAGAGCTGTGTGAGGAGCCCCACCACCGGGAGGAGGAGCGCAGCGCGGAGGACACAGACAGGAAGGAGGGAGAGTCAGCTGGTTACTGCCCCTCAAGGAGCCTACCAAGGGCTCTCAACGCTGCCCCTGCCAATGCCCTCAGCAGGTGTATGATGCTGGGCTGCCATG
>NW_017731864.1:1241820-1242934 GCF_001890085.2 Hipposideros armiger | reverse complement strand
AATTACAGCCAGGCATTAAAAAGGCAGGAGGGGTGCAGCCGATCGCTTCTTTGTTAGTTTTAATTATAAACGTCTTAATTGATTCGACAGCCCACGAGTATATGTTTAGAATTTATACTGTGCAAGGCAGCAACCAAGGTGTCTGGCTGGTAATAATGTACACGGATGCCTGGCCTCAAGAAGCTTTACTGAAAGACATCACCCCAAACAGATATTAAAGAGGCACGCACTGAAACAATAATGAAAAATAGGTGATGAGTCTATTGAGGTGTTCATTGTTTTAGGGTGGCTATGAGAGTTTGTAAGAGAGTGGAGCTGATAAGGACTGGGATGAAAAAGGAGCAGCAACTTTGACATCAGAGGAGCTGGGTTCAAATCTCTGCTTCCCCAGGTGACAGCCAGGTGACCTCAGGTCACTTGCTTCATCTCTCTGAGCCTTGGCTTCCTGGGTTGGAAACAGTGTTTGGTCCCCGGGGACAAGCAGATCAGTGCAGCCCGAAAGTCTGATTTGAAGAATTTGGTTTTTAAAATGTACATATTCTCTTATCTGTTGGTCTCTTCTACCTAGTTGTTGTGAAATTAAAATCATTTGACCTTAGCCCTGCTCAAGAGACGTGCCTGACAGTGACGATTAACAAGGGAGGGAACCGTAAGGGAATGCTCTGGCCTCAGGGAGCCGGGCGGGCGTGCCACTCTGTCCACCCTGATGGCCTTCGTCCTTTATTTGTACAGCTGGCCCGGAGCCTAGTGCTGCTGTCGCCACAGTGGGGAGGCCCATATACCAGGTCTGATGACACAGTGTCAGCTTGGCCTTTGAGTAGAAAGGAGGGTGACTGGGTGGCTTCACACAGATTGCCAGTTGCCTCAGTTGTCAAGACGGTTGTCGCTTCTGGGTTCAGTGAATCTGTTTTCAGACCTCCGTCTCCCACAGAAGTCGCAAACCACAGAGGCAATTCTGTGCACACAATAGCAAAATCAAATCAAATCAAATCAAATCAAATCAAATCAATCACTCAATCAATCAATCAATCAATCAGGGGACACTGTGTCTGAAGCCAGTCTCCCACTGGGCATTTTCCCTTTATTGCTAGATTGAATGCCATGTAATACTCCA
>NW_017731864.1:1235673-1237956 GCF_001890085.2 Hipposideros armiger | reverse complement strand
ACTCTGTAAATGAATGTAAACTTATAATGCAAGTTTTTATTTGCTGGTGAGCCCTAACTTTGGAAGTGGATTTAAGGCTCTCCCTTCTAATATGAAAACTAAATGACAGAAGGAAGAGGTATTTTGGGGGTGCTTTACAATTCATTAGAGTCTTTTCTAATGATTTCAAGGAAGGCTTCCTCCCAAATCTCCCAGAATACTGCAAACTAAATGAATTTAAATTGGGGCATGTTAAAATTCATTTATTTATTTTTACTGTGCTACATAACACTTGGGGATGGAAGTTTTACAAAATTAAACAACATGTGAGTCACAATTGCCATAATTTGGGTACCTGTATTGCATAAGCTTTGTGTTATAGTATTCTTGCCAAAATGTTTCACTTCTAATTCTGTTTCCTGTAGGGACACCCAGGGCCTCCTGGACCCAGAGGCAAACCTGGCATCAGTGGCTGCAATGGCTCAAGAGGTGATCCAGGGTTTCCGGGAGAAAGAGGAATTCCTGGCCCCAGAGGTCCCCCGGTAAGACACCCATAGCTCATCCTAATAGGAACCTTAAGTAAAAAGGCTCTACAGTGGGAACAGGCTCCATGCATTCAAGAAAACCGTTAATACAAGTGTTCTGGGAGCATGATGAACAAATGGGGTGACTGGAAGATGACGACAGAGAGGTGGGCGGGGCCTAGAACACTTGGGGGTCCTGTAGACTGTGGAAGGAGGCTGAATTTTCTTTTCCATACCGTGGGAAAGCTTTGGTGGTTTTAAGGAAGGAAGAGATATGACCTGGTTGAGGTTCCTTTAAGATGCACCTGGTTGCTGTACAGAGAATGGTTGGTAAGGGGAATGAATGGGGAGTTAGCAAAGCTTATTTAGCACTCAGGATTTGCCTGCAGACACATTCACCCCTCTACATGTTTAAAAAAGAAAGGAATTTGATGTGGGGAATGTGGCACTTATTTTAATGGCTGGAGGAGTGGAACTCAGGAGCCATCATGGGACTGTTGATTTCCAAAGCTCACACTTAGCTGAGACCCAGAGTCAGGAAGCTGCTCCTACGCCATAACCACTCCCTCTCATCCCTAAGTTGAGACACAGCAAACACTCAAGTTGCTACCTTTCTGCTTGGCAGTGCCTTCCAGATCTCATCAGTACCTCTCCCAGGTGGAACCTAGTTCACACGCAGTTGCAAAGAAGTCTGGAAAATGTAGTTTTTAACTCTCTAGTCCCCATAATGCAATAAGTGNAATTCACCTTGTAATAAAATACCTGTTAATATGAAAAAACAACACTAAATATAAAACAAATGACAGAGTCTTCCAGCAGCCATAAAAATCTAAGCATTTAGTGTTTAATACTAGTTAGTTTTTCCACTTGCAAAGTTGGGGTTGTATTTGCCATTTAATATGGTTGAAATGAAAGCGTAATACGGCCTGTGTTTTAAACAACCAAGGGACACCAACCTCACTGCGTTCAGGGCGTTGCTCCGCTCACCTAGGGTGGAGTCATCATCATCAATCATCATCACAAGCTCAAGTTCATGTAACTACTGTGGGCCAAAGTTCTGGGGATGGCAGTTCAGAAACGAGAAAGCAGCTCCTTTTCCTGTTACACAGCCTTCACTTGGGGTGGGTGGGTAGGGGCTCTTACCGAATTATTTTATGAAGTATTTATTCTTCTCTGCCTTTCTTACCATCGTGGCCTTGGGCACCTAGACTCCGCCCTCTGGGAGCTCCTGGTCTGGTGGGTGTGGGGATGGGCGGGTCAGGAGGTGATCCCAGTAACAGGCGAGGGGTGTCATTACAGAGGCATCTTGGAGAGACACGTGATTCTGAAGGGTACGTTGGGGGAGGGCAGGAGATGGGGGAGTCTGTCCATGGGGGCGTTGAGCAATGATTTGAGTGGGAGGAGAATGGAGAGACACTTTTGGGACAGGGCACAGAATTTGTTCAGACGTGACAGGGGAGCCTGTGTGACCAGAAGGGACAGGGGAGGAGGGAGGAGATGGGGATGAAGAATTTAATAGTGCAAACAACCATTCCTTGCTTTGTTTCTGAAAGTGTTTTAGATGGCACTTGCTTGAATCAGGACACGTTTGTATACTGAATGGACTTCTGACATTCTTAGCCCTGTGTTAAACATTTCGTCTCCACTCCTTTTTTTTTTTTTTCTTTTTCTTAGAAGTCCCAGTAGTCCTCCAGCTTGGGCATCGCTCGTCTAAAATGAAGCACACTATAGATTTATAGTCAGTTAATTAACTGCCTCTTACTTAGTTACCCTTTTATGT
>NW_017731864.1:1232843-1234658 GCF_001890085.2 Hipposideros armiger | reverse complement strand
AACTGAAAGCAGGGACTCAAACAGATACAGTATTTGTAGACCCACGTTCATAGCAGCATCATTCACAAGAGCCAAAAGGTGGAAGCAACCAAGTGTCCGCTGATGGGTGAGTGGATAAACAGAAAGTAGAATATACATACAATGAAATATTAGTCTGTCTTAAAAAGGAAGGGAATTCTGATGTGTGCTACAACATGGATGAACCCTGAGCCCATTATGCTACGTGAAATAAGCCAGTTACAAAAGAACAACTATTGTGTGATTCCATTTATCTGAGGTCCCTAGAGTGGTCAGATTCATAGACACAGGAAGTAGAACGGTGGTAGCCAGGGCTGAGCGAGGGGCAATGGGGCGTTAGTGCTTAATGGGCAAGATGAAAGCTTCTGGATGGACGGTGGTGACGGTTGCACAATAATGTGAGTGTACGTAATGCCACAGAACTGTGCACTTAAAATAGTTAAAATGTAAACTTTTATGTATATTTTACAATATATTATATTTTACATTTTTTTTAAAAAAGAGCCTGTACTCAAGAGAATATATACCCTTTGATCCTTTAAAGTCGGTAGCCTCGAGGAGTGTCACAGAGTCGCAGAGCTGCACAGAAACGGATGGGAGAGAATTTCCGCACGAATTCCCTTCACATCTGCTCTGGGGTGATAAATGGAGCAAGGTATCTGTCCAGGGAAACAGGGCCTGGCAGTCAGACCAGACACAGCTTAACTGTGATGACATAGGATCATTGGATGGAGAATTGAGAACATTTTAAACGGAAGGATGAAATCTCATCTTGATTCCACATACTCACGACTCCAACGTCTTTCTCTGGTTTCAGCTGAGTCGAAGCAGAATTCAGGCCCAAGAATGGAGGCCCCAAATCACCTCCACACAGCCTCCCACAGCTGTCTTTTCAACACTGAAAAATGGAATAATCCCTGTGTGTGCTCCTCCTTGTCCATCACGTGTGTGTTAGGAAACGGTGTTGCTCTTCTAAAGCANCCACTTCCTTTATTGAAGACCATTTCCCAAGATTCCTTCTAAAAGATTTCCTTATCATCACCACCATAGTCATCCCGTTTTCTTCTACGAATTTTCCTTTCGCTCTCGATCCTAGTGGAACTGGTTGGAACTTAGAGTTCAAAGAGAATTTCCATGTTCGCATCTTTCTTGTGGTATCAAGTAAGAAACAACAACCAGCTTTCATTATTAAGCTTCCCAGCCACGCTTTGTTTTCAGACCCAGCCATTTGAAGGCTCTAGCGCAATCCTGTGAGGGCATGTCTCTTGAGATCTTCAAATTGGGCCAAACCTCATTCTACTGAGTGTCTATGAATATTCAGGAGAGCAGGGGTTCTCCATTTTAGCTTTAACACACATGCAGCACTGACTGCAGTGCTGAAGTGTGTCTCCATGGTCTCTGCAATGCAGCTGTTTCCTTTGACTCCTTTCACATATAGGCAGCCTTCACTTCACACAGTAGCGTGAGACGTTCAGATAACCACGTAAGCTGAAACCACACAAAGCAAGCTGAACACACAATGCAAAAAATTACCATGGTTCCGTGTCCTTTAAAACGATAAAAACTCTCTTATTGTTAGTTATAAATATGTAGGGTAAAATTTTTAAAAACTAATATTTATTTAGTACCTTATAACTTAAAACATTCGACACATTGAGAATTAGTGTTTTCCTTCTTTGTAAAGACGTATCAAGAGAAGTTTGAACAATGCTTGCCTTCTTCTCAGCGTGTAACTTATAATATGAAGTGAATGTTTCTGTGCTTGAATGAATTGTCGTACTCTTTTCTAAGTCGGGA
>NW_017731864.1:1228029-1229058 GCF_001890085.2 Hipposideros armiger | reverse complement strand
ATAAAGATATAAATCATGTTGTATATTTAAGTTATGTTTATGTTTTTCTATAGTATTATTCAATTATAACATATTTTGAGTTGTGTTTAACACATCATTTGATAACATATACATGTATGTATACATGTATATTATGCACACACATATACACATGTGTGTATATGTAAATATACACACACACATACACACAGCACACACAACACACCACAAAGATCTACACCAAAGTTCTAACAGAGATGGTATTTGGATGGTGGGATTATGGGTCACTTTTATTTTTTTAATTTATTTTTAACAATAAGTGTGCATTACTTACGCAAAATGATAAATATTTAAAATTTCATCATTTATTTGCCACAATTTTAATTTTAAATCCATACCCACAGGATTGTAAATATTACATCACAATATATGGGTGAAAGTCTTCTTTATTTCGTATTTTATTTCAAAATATATGTGAAATTCTTATTAACTCGATTTTTCTTTAAAGGGTGAGGTCGGCCAGCAAGGTCCTCCTGGACCCACCCTACTGATTCAGCCCCCTGATTTTTCTCTCTATAAAGGAGAAAAGGTAATTCCCAATCCTCACGTTCCTTTGGTAAAGTAGTAATGGTTAACATCGCCTGAACACATACGTGTGCCACTCGAGTACTGAGCCACACCCCATGCATCATTGCATTAATCCCAAAGCAACCTTAACAGGTTGGTATTCTAAGGAACTCCATTGTACGGAGTTGAAAAATGAGGCTTGAAAAGGTTGCAGTGTTCTCAAGTTCACCCAGCTGCTGAGTTGCAGACCTAGCTTGGGCTGCTACATTGTGACATGTCCTTCAGGAATCGTGCCCCACTAATATTATCTTTGATATGTGGACTGAAAACACCACTGGAGGCCCAGCTGTCCTTTAGATGTTCCATATGGATGTGATGTCTTAATAATAGAAATGGTAATCGATGCATAGAATTCAGCACGTGATAGACTCTTGGCGAAGACTGATTCCTCTGTCAGCCTCCAGCTCTGATGTTACTGGTGCC
>NW_017731864.1:1226400-1227844 GCF_001890085.2 Hipposideros armiger | reverse complement strand
GAAGATGCTGCAGCCGGCATGTGTGCCCGGGATTGATTTCTATGGAGAGTTCATCCACTTGGGATGACATGCAGCTCTTGATGTGGACGATGTTTATGGTTTTTGGTAACGAATACACTGATTTTTCTCACGTTTAGGGACCCAGGGGTTTGAGAGGACCGGCAGGCCCAGCGGGCTATCCAGGAGAGCAGGGCTTAGACGTAAGTACAGCACTGCTCATTCTATCCCTCTGAAAACCCGACCTGACACTTAAAAACTGCAAAAAAAGCAAGATCGCCGTCTTGGGTCATGTACAGGTGGGTTCTTTGGGAGATTCTCACCTGATGAACCAGGGCACACCCGCCATTATCAGTGTGAGTCCCCACTTGAAGCACAGGTCTCCTGGGGGGAGCAGGCAGCCCCACCATGATAGGAAGTCCAACATGGGTGCTTTAAAATCAAGGGTTTTCTAGAGAGGAATCAGGGACAACCAAGGGTGCCACCTTCTGACTTCTATGACTGACATATGATTTGTGTGTTACTGCTGTTGATTTAGGGACCTCCGGGCCAGGCTGGGAGTCCAGGTTTGAAGGTAGGTGGCAGTGAATAAAATACACTTACAGTCCATGTACCATGGGGAAGTCACCACAGATACTTGTCAGGAGGATGTCGTTCCCCTGATTAGAACCCCCCAAAGGCTTTAATAAGTAAAATTTTAACAAATTGCTTAGCCAGAAGTCATGCTTGTAATTACTTCTTTAATATTCAATGTCCAGAGTGCTAACCATTACACTGTGGGAACTGCTATATTTAATACTCCAAAGCAATTCGATATATTTATTTATTTATTTTCTATTTCCAGGGTAATCCTGGTGAAGGAGTAAAAGGGCAAATGGGAGACCCGGTAAGCACCCCCTTTTGCACGGAGGAACAGATGTTAAAATGTATGTGCTGCCTGGGTTGCGGAGGCTAGTCTGATGATCACTTAACTGTGTGTATTATCTAGTCGATGCCCATTTTTCTTTGCTGAATTATTATGGCACCATTACCCGTGACTCTAAAATGACAGTTCTGACAAAATTTAACACCACATTCAAGTTAATTTATGTGACACACTTCACCCTAGCATAAGAGATTGAACATTTATGCTAATATATCCTTGCTAACAACTTTGTTTAATTACTGATTTGTTTGGCTTAATTTCACAATTTCATCAAAATTTTAAACTCCATGCATAAATAGAAACATAAATAACTAGAACCAAAAGCATTTAGCAACACACAGTCTTCTCCTCCCTCCCTTCCTTCCTCCCTCACACCCACAGTCCTTGACACTGAAGCATGAAACTTAGCAAGGACAAGCTTTAGAAAAACATTTCAAGATGGCAGCTCATCTGGAAACAATCTGAATGTCTAACAGTTGGTGAATGGTCCTTTCAACACTTGTGGGCAAATAGTTAAAAAAC
>NW_017731864.1:1214802-1224900 GCF_001890085.2 Hipposideros armiger | reverse complement strand
TTAAACAGTAAGAGTAAGCCAGATGATACTCATTGTGATTTTCAGGGTGTAAAAGGAATGCCTGGAATGGCTGGACCTCCAGGATCACCAGGACCCAAGGTACTTTATTAAAGTAACTTTTTAAAAATATTTGTATGATGTGCTATCTTAGTTCAAAAAAAATCTCTGCGTGGTCTTTATCATTGCTTTAAATTCTAATATATATTGGTAGAATTTTTCACTGTTTTATCATAATCCTGTAGGGTATCTCTTCTAAAGTAGTTGTTTTCCTTAACATGCTGGCAATAATTTGATTTCTTGTTTTGTTTTTGCATTCTTTATTGCTGCAGTATTGTTGCTTGAACCCTTCTAAATGTTGTTATTTCTTTAAGGGAGAGCCAGGAATTGGGGAAAAAGGAGAAAAGGGCATTCCTGGGTTCCCGGGCCCTCGGGTAAGGATCATTCATGAGTTTGGAGGCATTTTTCTCTCACATTTTTATAAAACTAGATCAATATTTCTGAGACCTCAGGAGTGGGACTATCTCACATAAGGACAATTTATTTTGACAACGAGAATTGTGAAATCACTAAATGTCCCAGAAAACCACTTCCATTGACATTGTTTAGATAAAACAGGCAAGCAGAAATTAGAAGAATTGGCAGGAAGTAACAGGGTTGTAGCACTCCCTGATTTGGAATTGTTAAGTTAAGTCTATTTGATAAAAGAAGGTACTGACCTCGGGGAAGTAGCTAGAAAAAAAGCATAGAATCAGGCCACAAACATCACCACACATGTCACCCATTCATAGAGTCACCTTGGAGGCCAGACCCCAGCAGGCACGGGCATTGAGTTTATTTGGCTCTAGATTTAGTACTTAATGGGACAACATCGGCTTTCATGGTAATTTTTATTACTGATAATGCATAGAACAAATATTAATCTCTAGACAAATTATATTGCAAAGATTTCAAAGATATTTATCCTAGTGCAAGCACTAAGTTAAACCAAAATACATGAGTAACAACAACAAAAATATGTCTCTATTAAAGCACTGGCGAAGACATCAACTTAAAGAAAAATAAAAGTAATGAGCAATTAAAATAGTAAATGTTATAAAGAAGTGGAATATATTTCATATTTATTTCCTTTTATTCAACTAACTTTGTCAATAAGATTAAATATCCACGGAGTCATCTCATAACGTGAAACATGATTCCTTGAACTGGCGCCTACATTTTAATTTAATTCTGTTTGTGTTGATTTTTGTGAATTTATTAGGGCGACCCAGGCTCCTATGGACCTCCAGGTTTTCCAGGATTAAAGGTAAAGGGACACCATTACGGGGTGACAAATACATTTTCATTAGTAAATGCAATTCACTGTCTTTCCAGAATTGTACCAGTGCATACATGCACTCCGTAATTGGAAAGAGAGACACATTCATTTTATGAATTACATGATTTAGCTGTGGGTGTAAAAATTAATGCAGAAAACTGATACAACCCAAAAGCAATGTGGAGATTTTGCACGGAGCCACAGTGAGCATGTGTTTTCCAAATTAAAAAAGAATGAGATAATTAGTCACCCGATCACATTTTTTATAAAAGGCATGTTTCTGGTTATTTGCAGGGGGAAACGGGACTGTTTGGAGATCCTGGACCATTTGGATTTCTTGGCCCAAAGGTAAAAAAGTGAACCTATTTGATTACCACCTAATAAAATTCTACACACAATGCAGTATGTATTACAGAATTGTACACTTGAAACCTATAGAATTTTATTAACCAATATCATACCAATAAATTTAATAAAAATATTTCAATGAATTATTCAAAAATGTAACTTTTGAAAGAGACAGAGTTCATTTTGTATATATTATTTTTATTGAGTGTTGTAATGATTACATTTTACATTTGAGCAATGATCCTTTTGAAGGTGAATGGTGATGAAAGTTTAAAAGATTCCATGGGGATCATATAGTATCATGATCAAAACCAGAAAGAGTTATAGGAGCTTTCTGCTTTCGCCACCACTGAATTTTTTTCTTTCCTTTGTAACCTCTGTGACCCCACATTCAGCACTTGCTCAGGAAAAGCCATGGTGGCATCAGGGAAATATGATTAAGGGGGACAATATTTGCTGTTAAAATAAAATGTAGACTCAGATCTTGTAGGTGAATAAAATATTTGTCCGAGAGTGCCAAGTTAGACGTTAATGCTTGTTGTATATCTACAAAACTTCATGGCTTCAGAGGTATCTAACTTATGAGTATGGAATAATTGTGTTGGAATTAAAAACATTTTTTTATTTTGTGAGAACTTTGACAGGGTATTTATGTCTATTCATAGGTAGACAGTCAGGGGCCTTTGTTCTTCCTAGAAGTCCATAAACTATTCATTTCTCTAGTCAGCCTATTATCTTTATTTCCTTTACAAATGTACTCTTGGTCCCTCTAATATTTATTTAATGACAGGAAACATGAGAAAATACTAATATTTCTAAGAAAAGTGAATGAATGAATGATTGCAGGGGGATCCCGGAGACCGTGGACACCCAGGACCGCCAGGTGTTCTGGCCACGCCACCTTTTCCGCTTAAAGGTTTGTGTTTCATTCAGTTCCTCCACTAATTATTCACAAATGGGATTGGAGTGGCCCTGACAGAAGAGTCCGGTCCAGTGTTTCCAGAGTTTGCACGCTAAGCAGGTTAAATAAGCAGGGTTGTCGGAAAAGTCATGACACATTTTTGCAACGAAAAACATAGAAAAAAATACATCATGACTTTTCCAACAACCCAATATTTGAACTTTAGCATGAATATATCATCATACAAGCACAGGTAGAGATCTGTATCTTGGTTCATTTCTATTGGCACAAGACATCAATTGTTATTTTAGTATGTAAGCACTATGCTGGGGTTTTATTATCAGGGTTTGTCAGTTGTTAATATACATATGTGTAAAACCATTTGACTAAGACCTACCGAGATGCTGCCTCCAAGAAAATGGTGGCCTATGTCAGTGACAACAATAGCGCCGCTCAAAGTTCATGTGTCTGCAGAGGAGAGGTAGATGAAGGGGCTCAGACCTAAGATAAAACATTCAAAATGTGGTGAGAAACTGCAAAACAGCCTCCTAGCTGTCCTTCAACAAGCCTCACAAAAAATAATTGTATATGAATTTTAAAATGGAGATATTACGTTTATTATAGTCACATGTCGTTATTTTTGGCAGGCCCTCGGGGAGATCCCGGACTCCCTGGACACTATGGAGAGATGGGGGCTGCTGGAGCCCCTGGTCCCCCTGGAGCCCCGGGCAGACCAGGGAAAGCCTGTCCAGGTATGACTCCACTGGCTTTTATAAGCCAGGCCTGCTACATCCTTGTCCACACCAGTGCTGCTCAGCTCCAGCTGATACTGAAATCACCTTAGGTGCGTTTCAAAAATGCTAAGGGCTGTGCCTACCCCAGACCAAGAATGTTGGATGCTCTGGGTGATGGACTTAGGCCTCTGCTAGTATTTCTAATGTACAGACAGGGTGAAGGATCACTGAACTCAAACAAATTAATCACTTACTTGGAGGAAATCCACATTCTTGGACAGCATATCAGAAACATTCAATCAAGATCTCAAGAGTGTGGAGAAGAATATGTATGCACAACAGGCTTTTCATAAGCTTATCGCATGTACATAAGATTTGGAAACTGCTACTGGGGTTAGAGAGTTTCTTCAGGTCTTTCCCACCCTCTCGGAAGGTTCTCCATATTGACATCTATTTGTCAAAATTGAGTTATTCCACCTAGGTTCCAACTGAAATTTCCTACATGCAGTGTAGAAATACAAATTATAAATTAAAGCATAAAATTTTGATTCAGCCTTAGTTAAAAATACAAACCAGCCTCTCCCCTCAAACACACAAACAAACAAACACTTTATAGCTTGTGGCAGTATTTGATGAAGAGCCTGGGAAATAGTTCTGTTGACCTAAGGACTTTGAACTCTTTCAAGTGCTGTGGTGGTTAGTATTCCCAGTAAAGTTAGGAATAGAAATTTAGAGGATATTCGCATTCTGTGAACCCAGGAGAACTGATTAAACATGTGAGGAGAAAAGTCTTGAATAAATGTAATTTATCCAGTCTGTGTCTCTTGTTATGTTTACTGAGAAGGAGTGAAATGCTTCCTGAGGTATTCAACTGTTAACTGCAAAGTTCTTGTTTAATCTTTCATGAATCTAGCTTCCACTTTGTAGGCTCTGATGGCCACAAACGTAGTAGAGTTTTGCCTAGTTCATTTAATCTTTAGATATCATAGCCTTGGCTTAATTGACCCGGGTCTGTACAAATCATATAAAGTACTCTGTTAGTCAGGAAGCATTAGACTCTGGTCTCAGATTTCTCCTTTTGGGCTTGTTTATAATAAAATACTGCTTCCAGCAGATTGAAAGCAAACCCAATGGGAGTAAGTGACACATGTGTCTAGCATATTCAAAACCAAACATAACAGGAAACCTCTTAATTCCACAAGACTTTTTTAAAAAGAATTAACCCAGTGGCTTTCAAATCTTGACTACAACCCATAGTAAGAAATAATTTTATATTGTATTGCATTTACATTACATCATACACACATATGTGTATCCACATAGGCATAAAATTGAAACAAATTTCACAAAATAATACCTTTATGGTATATGATACACTACATTTTCTATTTCATTGTTTTCTTTTGAAAAAAAATGTTGAATGCTGGCCACAATTTAATTGATTTCACGCTCTACAAATGGGTGGTCAAGGCTGACATATGCTTTACACAATAAGCCATTCTCCCTCTTGGAATTTTCCCTGGCACTGGGACAAGGCAACATCCAGGTCCGTCCAGTGACCAACTATAGAGATTCTGAGCCAGCTCTTAGGAATTGCATGAAGACAAGATGGCGACCAAGTCCACAAGAGTACACATTCATTTTGTCCTAATTACACCAACGTATGTAGCCTTTATTATACGGGCTTTATTGTGTAATCACCTGCAGTATTTACCATGAGATAAGCAGAGTTTGGGAGTCAGACACCTGTGATTAAATCACAGCCTTGCCACTTAGTATAGTGAAATAATTATGTGTTTTATACTATGGACTAAAACCTTTCCAGATTCTACTACTTATAAGTTGTGTGGTCTTGGTCATTTGTTAAACTTTTCTGTGCCTTAGTTTTCTCGTTTGCAAAATGGAGCTTTTGTTCAAGGTCAAAAGAAGCAATATGAATACAGTTCTTAGAATACAGCCTGGCATATAGTAAAGATTCACTGTATTAGCTATTATTATTATTATTATTATTATTATTATTATTACCCATATTTGGCCTAAATTTTCCATGACTTACCTATAAGGTACAAACTTTTCACAGTTGTTTGAAGAATAAAGATGATGTGTGAAAATATATGCAAAGTCCCAGCACATATGCATACAATAATGAAAACCATTATTTAACTAGCACGCTATAGTACTGATTAGTGACAGGGCTTCAGTTGTCTATTGCTGAAAAAATTATCCAAACCTAGTGGCTTAAAATAATGACAATCATTTCATTCCCTTTCACTCTTTCTGTGGTGCTGGAAATCAGGAAGGGCTCAGCTGAGCGATGGTAAATCAGGGATTTTCACACTCTGGCGGCAACGGGAATAGGCAGACTGGCCAGACATCTCCCTCCCACCTCTCTCATAGATCTCTGTCTGCACAGGACCTCTCTGTGTGGACTCTGTACTTAATTTCGGCTTCCTTACAGCTTGGGAGCTTCCAAGCAATGTGATTGCTTCTATGGTGGGTTAGGCCTCCAGTCCCCAGCATTTCAGCTCACAAGGCAGAAGCTGAATCACATTTAATAACCTAGCCTTGGAAACCGTGTGGTGTCACTCCGCCACTCTATTATTATAATTCAAACAGTCACACAAGCCTACCACAGTCAAAGGGAGGGGGACACTCGATTTCTTTTTTTTTTTTTTTTAAAGATTTTTATTGGGTAATTGGGGGGATGGGAACAGTGCTGGGGAATTAGGGGAAGGGGAACAGACAAGTTGCTGTCGTTTTTTTTTGTTCTTCAATCTAGTTGTGGAGGACGCTGCTTCACTGGCCCAAGTTGGCACCATCATCGCGCTCTTCCCTGGCCGAGGCAGATCAGTCGCCGGCTTCTGGACGGCCGCTCACTGCGGCTGCTGGCCGCTCACGCTGGCTGCTGGCTACATATGGTAGCCCATGGCAACCCACTGCCACAGGGAGTGCAGCCTATGCCGTCGCCAGCGACTCACGGCAGCCCAGCTCCAGGTTGAGCTGTTGTTCAGCATCTTAGCTGTAGAGGGCAGTGTCACTGGCCCTCATATGTGGGATCCGAACCGGGGCCCTCTGGCATCCCAAGCGAGTTCTTAACCATCGCGCCACTCGGCCGGCCCTCGATTTCTTAATAGAGGAGTGTCAAGGTGCTACAAGAATGTGAGGGACCAGAGCAACCATGGTGGCCATCTTTGAAAACCACAGTCTCCCACAGAGATTCTAGAAGCAGGCATGCTTAGGAAGACACAGTTAGGAGAAGTGTTCGCTTCCCCATGAAGGCTTTCAGCTGTCTTTTAAGTCAAAGTCACCAGGGAGAGGGAATAGGACCTCAAGGGGAAGGAGGATTCAGCTGCTGTTGCTTTACTCACTTTGACCTCTGAGCACACTGAGCATCTCATCGTTCTGTGAGCATGTGCCATTGCCAAATATCGCACTAAGCTTCTTATGTGGATTATTTTATTTAATCCTCATAACAGGCCTCTGAGGTAGATATGAGGATTAAAGAAGTTAAATCACCTACTTAAGTACCTGGAGCTGGAGAAGCAGAGGCCAGGTTCAAATCCAGCACCTCTGTGTTTCCCTACCAGCTTGGGTTGCTACGGTATTTTATGTCCTACATAGATGATCATGTGAGTCCGTATTTATTCACTAAATGTGCTAATCTGCTTATTCATATTATTTTTACCAAGTTATCAAGTTGGAGAGATTGAAAAAAAATTTTTTTATTGAATAATATATACTTATTTCTCAATAACCCTAAAGAATGGGGGAAGGTAAGAAAATCTGATTCCCAACCCTGTTTGTTTCCACTGAACGTGCTTGTTTTGTTGTAGGTGAGGCATTTTGATAACTGGGGTATTCAGTTATTTTTTTAACTACATTTTTTTTCCTTCAAAAATAAAATTCCACAGCCTAAGCAAGAATGTACTGATTTGATTTCTTCAAGAGAAAAGTTTAATCTGAAAGTGTATGTGGTTTTCATTCTTGATTTCTCTTGGAGGCATGATGGGACACCCTGGGCCACGAGGACTTCCTGGTCATCCTGGACTTCCAGGGGCAGCTGGTGTACCAGGAAGACCTGATTCTGCTCCAGGAAAACCAGGGTACCCAGGACCACCTGGGTTGCCTGGACCACCAGGGCTGCAGGGACCTCCAGGATCAGATGGTAATGTGCTTCTCATTCACATTCACTGTCATTTATGTTGAAATTTGTAATGTCATTCAGAAGATGTGACTTTCTGAATGTTTTAAAAATAGTAGTTCCTGAACCAAGTTAACTGATGGTGGACTATCATATCAATTAAAGCATATGAAATTATTTGGTGGACAATTTAAGTGTGATGACAGAATTTTGTAAATTAATATAATTTTATTTTTTAAATGTAGTTTTAATTTTTATCAGCATTATATGTGGACCTGGCTTAAGAGCCAAACAGTTCCACAAAGCCAGTTATAAAGAACTGCCATCCCCAGGCAACCCCTTCTCGTTTTCCTACTTGGATCTTTTGTTATTTGCCTCTATGTTGCCATTCAACATACTTGTATTATTATTTGTTAATTTTTCAGTTTGAGCATTGTCTTTTGACTTCCCTCTATAGAAGATGAATTTAGCCCTTTTCAGCCTCCCTCCCTACCACATATGTGCACTTTGGAAAATACAGTTATTATAGTTTTGGTTAAATAAATATTCAGTGTTTACAATGAATAGTTTTTAAGTTCTATTCTCCAGTTAAGCTACATAATACTATATACTATTGCTTTTCTAGCACATTTTGTTAACAATTGTCTAGTTTTCTTTATTTGTGTTTTTCTTTGGTTTTCAATGTACTTATTGCTAATTCAACCTCAACCCACCTAGAATCATATAAATCTCCTAATAATACATTATATAACTCATTAAATATTCTATCAATATTGTATCTTTTTTTTAAAGATTTTATTGGGGAATTGGGGAAGGGAAACAGACAAGTTGCTGTCCTTTTGTTCTTCAGTCTAGTTATGGAGGACGCTGCTTCACTGGCCCACGTTGGTATTATGATCATTGAGCTCTTCCTGGTTGAGGCAGTTGGTTTCTGGCCATTGGACAGCCACTCATGCTGGCTGCCAGCCACTCACAGTAGCTCACGGCAGCCCACTGCAGCCCCACTGCAGCCTACACCATTGCCAGCTACTCAAGGCAGCCCAGCTCCAGGTTGAGCTGTTGTTCACCATCTTAGTTGTAGAGAGCGCAGTGTCATTGGCCCATGAGGGAACTGAACCAGCGGCCCTGCTGCTCAGAGCTTGCATTCCCAAGCCAACTCTTAACCAACTGAGCCAGCCGGCTGACCCTCAATATTGTATCTTTGAATAAATCTCTCCTGGAGTTTTCTGTTTTTTGACCTGTTCAAATTAGGTCAGGTTGCATTTTTAATTTGCTGCTGAGACACTGTCTTAAGATCTTCCTTTACCATTATCCTGGGAATCAATTCCCTCTCTCTCTCTCTCTCTCTCTCTCTCTCTCTCTCTCTCTCTCTCTCTCTCTCTCTCTCTCTCTGTCTCTCTCTCTCTGTTTTTCGTAACTCATATATTTCTTTTTTTCTTTTTTTAGCTGAGGCATCCTGCCACTTGTTGGCAGCTCAGCTGCAGCTCAGCTCGGGCCAGACTCGAACCGCTGTTGCTCAGAGCTCAAACATTTGAGTGAGCTCTTAACCAACTGAGCCACTCAGCCGGCCCTCATATATTTCTTTTAATGGTTTACTCTCTCTCATTATACTTCCTGAAGAAAGGTGTAAATTTGGAGGCTCTTACTTGTCTGAGAATATCTTTATTCCATTTGTGGAATTTGATTGATAGCTTGGCTGAGTATAAAATTCTAGGCTTAGAAATATCTTTCCCTCAGGTCTTTGAAGGCATTCTCCATTGTTTTCTAGCTTCCCGTGTTGTTACTGAGAAGTTTAATAACATTGAGATATTTAATCCTTTGAAATATTTTTCTTCTCTGAAGGCTTATAGTTTTTCTTTGTTTTTGATGTCCTTAAATTTCACAATGATTGGCCTATGTGTGAGTACATTTGTATGTATTTGCAGGTTCTTAGGTGGCAGTTTCAATCCAACACAAATTCTACATTTCTGGATAATTTTCTTGAAGATATTCTCTTCTCCACTTTTTTTCCTTTTTTTTTTTTCTGGATGCTACAGATTTTTCAGAGAATCCATTGTACATGTCTCGTTTTCTCATCATTATTATTCTTCACCTTTAAATTTTCTGTAACACATTCTGGGAGATTTTCTCAACTGCATCTTCTAACTTTGCTCTTGAATTTTAAAATTTCTGCTATCATTTCTTTTCTAGTTTCCAAGGATTTAGTTGTTGCTATTATTCTTTTTTTAGTGTTTTCTTTTGCAGCAGCCTGTTCATGTTGCAAGGATGAAATGCCTTCCATCATCTGCTTTTTAAATTATGTAGTTTCTTTTAAAGTTTTCTTCTTGTTTCCTCCATTTTTGGGGGGGATGAGGGGTGGTTATCCTACTGCAGTTTTTGAGAAGGGGATCTTATGTTTCAACTGTTTCTTTAACAAATCACCTTGTTTGAGGCCTCACTGTCATTCTACTTCAGAGATACACATTTCTGAACTTTAGGAGAGATTTCTTATGTAAATTGTGTTCTTTCTTCACTTTCCTTTTCTCCACTGCCTGGGTAGAATTCAGATTTTTAGGGTCTGCTGTCTTATTACATCTTCTTGCTGTTGTTTTCTTTCCCTTTTTCTTTGTCTTGCAGGCTTATGCCTTTTAATTATATATATATATATATATATATATAT
>NW_017731864.1:1190848-1214572 GCF_001890085.2 Hipposideros armiger | reverse complement strand
TCCATTATCTTCTCTGCAACCCACTTAATTAGGGCTGAGATTAGGGATGGCCTTATAAGGATTATGACAGCAGAAGCATGCTGTGACAATTGTACAGTCTATTTGTATATCTAGTCTTAGAGAGAAAGAATCAGAGGAAGAGAATAGAAGAAAGAATGGTGCTGAGGGAAAGACATGAGTGCAAGAGACACTTCTACTTGTTCTGTAGGAGACATTCACAAAAATGATGTGATTCTCTCTGCCCACCCCCTTTCCCACTGTGAAGTTTTGTATTGTAGTGCTGGGCATCCTGGATCACAAGGAGTAAAAGGCAAAATGGGTCCTCCAGGAAGAAGGGGCTCAAAAGGAGAAAAAGGCAAGTATGCACCAAAGGTAGAACTCCTAGAAGACAACAACATATGCAGGCTTGGGGACATTTATGAAATGTATAATGTGGCATTTTGTTTAGATTTGTTACTTATCTTAGTTATCTCTTATGAGCACTCCACTTCCTATGTGCTTCTGATGTGATTAGAACTTGCCAAAAAGTCAAACCTCATGTCTTAGAGCATAAAGGAGAAACTGACCTGCCATGAAATTTGCTCCAAAGTAGTGACTCTTTTCACAAGATCCTCTTGATTCCTTAAAAGAAGCAGAGATGGGACATTATTGATCTTTACTTCCGTTTCTCTTTGTGGGTCCCATATTTCCCAAACTCATCAAATGCCTGTGACTCTATGTTTCTTCACCCTAAATTTTTTGGTGCCTTTTTGACCAACTGTGCCAGGTGGGCGTGAGAGCTAAGGAGTTTCACTATCCTTAGAGACATTTTTTAAGACTTAAAGTTCTAATGATTAGAAAGTACATTATAGTGAATTATCAATGGTAATACTCGATGTGGTCAATAATCCCTCTTCACCTATTATTTGTTTCCTTAGATGATCAGGGTTTATACTCTAACCACTTTTGTGGTTTTTTTCCCCCTGTTTTTTTAGCAGGAATTAACTAGGAGACTTTTCTAGTAGGAACCAAATAAGAGACTTCTAAACTTTTAAAAATAAGAAGCTTTCTTATTCTTAAAGTTTCTTCAGTAGAATTGAACATCAGCTTTTCCTCTAGAATTTGTCAGGATGAGCTTATTAGTACTCTAAATACCCCATTTGTCTAGAAACAATACATCCATCCCATCTAGACCAGGCCTAGGTACCCCTATGCCATGCACCTACATCACACGTTGTCAGTTGTCTGCAATAAGAATTGTGCACATCAGACCCTTTTGGTTTTTATTTTCACTATTGGTTTTGTGTAGTAAAACTTTCATTGGAATTTTATTCTGGAAATATGACAAAGCTGCCTTTTATCCTCTAGGAAACGCGGGGCTCTGTGCCTGCAAGCCCTGTCCCGTGGGCTCACCAGGCCCTCCAGGACTTCCCGGGAGGCCGGGTAGTAAGGGAGACTTGGGGCCCCCCGGATGGCCTGGAGAAAAAGGTCACCCAGGCCCTCCTGGTGCTGAAGGATCCGCAGGGCCACCAGTGAGTAATTCTTACCAGTAACAAGCTTTCTAGTTAAAAGAGACAGAGAGAGACTTCAATTAGACCTCTTTCTAATTTATAGTTTGATATATAGTTTGTTTGGAATCCATAAATATATTGACCAAAAATCACCTCTATTCATCCATTCATTTATTTATTCATTCTTTCATCCATTTGACTCATATTTATTGAGCACCTGCTGTGTTCCAGGTGCTATTCCAGGTGCTGGGGATACAGCAGGGGTCAGAACAGTCTCTGCCCTCCGGGTGCCTCCACTCTGTTGGGAGGACATACACCATGTATCAGATAGATGAGTAAATATACGTATGGTGGATGGCAATAAAGGCTATCCCATTTCATGTGGCTTGAATGGAGACAGTGAGGGGCAGAGCAAGAGAAGATGAAGTCAAAGAAATAGCGGGCGGTCAGGAGGGGTTCCTAAGCATGGGCTTTAGAGGTGGGTGGATTTGAGTTTTTACTCTGGATGACATAGAGCAGCCAGTGGGGAGTTTTTAGAAAAGAAAGACATAATCTGACATTTGTTTGAAAGGGATCACTCTGGCAGCTCTGTTAAAAATAGACCATAGAGGACAAGGGAAGAGGTAGATTGCTGCAGTAGTCTTGGTGAAATATTGATAGCAAATGGATTATCATGGTAGTGCAGGGTGTGGTGGGAAGTGGTCAGATTCTGGATAAATTTTGAAGCTAGAGCTAGCAGATTGGCATTTAGACTGGGCATGGGCTATGAGGAGATATGAAGGATGGAGCTCAAGATGGATAATACAATGTGCGGAGCAGGCATGGGGTGGGGAAAGAAAGCTGTATCACTGGGGGCATTTTAAGTTTAAGATGCCTGTTAGACAAACAAGCGGAGATGCCGAGTAGGCAAGGGGGAGGACGTTTAAGTTAGGGATTCAGATGGGAAGTAGAGGGTGGAGATGTAAATATTGGTTTTGTCAGAATTTACGTGGTATTTAGTGCCAGGGAGGGGATGAGATCTATCTCAAAATGGCTCTCATTTGCTGACCATTACAAGTGACTCAGGTTGAAGCACAGCCTTTTAGCTGTGGCTCAGAATAAAATCATTGCCCCTAGGGCACGCCTCTGGGAGCTGGAGATAGCCCTCCTGTCCCCTTCCTATTAAAGAGGCTTAATCCTGGGGTGACCTGGAGCCTAACCATCACGTTGGAGACACAGAGTATACTACAAATTGCTCTAGTGTTCTGCAGATGTAGACATTTAACAAACTGCTCAGACTCTCAGGGCATACCCATTGTTCCAGGGTATCAAGGTCTTATTTATTAAGCATGCCGCTGGTATTCTCTTTCTGGAGAGAAATTGGTTCACATGCTATGTGAATAGTTTTCAGTCTCCAGAGTCTATCCATCAGAAGAAATTTTCATTATATGTCTTGGACTGTATGCCATCCACACGTACTATATGCCATCCACTTTGGGTCTGTCTCATTGTCCCTTATGACTTGGCTTATAACAGTAAAAATAAGAATGTAAGCAACATTCAACCCATATTAGCACTTTATTATTGCTAAGGTTCTTTTCCTATCTAATTTGGCTCTTTCTACTAAGGGATTTGTTTGACTCATCTTTTTGATGCCTCATAGACATTGTTACACACAGTGTTAGTGTAACACTCTAGTTAGTGCTATACTAACTAGAGTGATGTTCTTGGGGGTATTGAGTAGTGTGTGTGTGGATGTATTTTCTGTACATTAAATGGCTCCAACCATTTTGCCCATTTGAGTTTTTAGGCCTATTGTGTATGTTTTTTGGGGCTTCTTTTCATTCTTACTGCTACCATTGTGCTTATCTTTCTGGCCCCTTCTCGCGCATATGGTTCACTGCATATAAATTAGTAATGGCCAGTTCAAGAGATAACTTAGCTGGTTTGAACACGTTGTGAGGTTGTATGAAAATAAGGCAAGCTGGCATGTGTGTGTGTGTGCAAAGCAAATGGTCAGCTCAGTCATGTTTACCTTCCAAATTCTTGCCTGTGTTTCTTGGTTATTGAGATCACTAGATAAGTAAACATAAGCTATGTTTAGTGTTTCTATAACTGTGTGTGCTGTAATGCTTGGCCACTGTAGTATACCAACAGTAGGCTTTCAGGGTTTTGACATGGTGTGGTATTCAATACTATGTAACACTTATAAAAACACGATCCAAATAGTCCAGTCTCAGAACAATTTGGGGTCAAAAGATGATGTGCAGATCAATCAGAATTAGTTGTTCACTTGCTATACAGAAGAAATAGACTGACTACAGCAAAGTATACTCCTTTCTCTTGCTCATTAACTTCCTTCAGTATCAGTCTCTTTCATCAGTCTCATCCCTCAATGTCTACCTTCAGCTAAAGTGGCAGCTCTTATGAATAACCTACTCCCCTCTTTCCACCCAGTTCTACTTTACAAAGCCCAAGATTGTTTAAAAAAAGGTATTTTGATTATAAATTTTTATAATCAAAATTTTTATTATATGTATATTTTATTATATTTATAAAAATATTTACAATCAAAATATTTATCATAAAATCAATATTTTATGACTCACAAGAAGTTGCACAGTCATACAGAGAGCTCCCATGTACCCTTCATCCAGATTCCCCCAATGATATCTTACATAGTCCTAGTACATTGTCAAAACCAGGAAATTGATATTGGTGAATTTCTATTGACTCAGGTACAGACCATATTTAGATTCCATCAGTTTTTACATGCAGCTCAAGAGCCTCAATTTTGTAAGGTAGGACCCACCTTGGAAGGCAGGAAAGACAATGAGACCAAGCATGCCAACCTTGAACCCAGAACGGTTGATTAGATGGAAAGAAGAGATTAGGTATACATGAATATAGATAACTTTTGACCTGTCACAATTAAACTGATCCGTTGCTATTATTTTTCATCCAGGGAAAACCTGGTGCCCCAGGACGACCCGGCAACAAAGGAGAAAAGGGTGACACGGTTGTATCAAGAGTTAAAGGTGAGTCTAATCAATCACTTAGCTCCCTGCCTTTTTATGAATAATATATGATCCATCCCCTTGCATCAATTTCTCCTGTGATCACAGATCAATTCTATAACAATATTTAGGCTTATTGAGATCGCTGAAAAAAATACTCCCTGTCCTTCACCGAGTCTTGTGAATGTTGAGCCTCAAATCCTCTGTCTCTTATTTGAAAACATAAATGCTCCTTCAGTCACAGTTTCAAATCTTTATTGTTGTGAACTTGGGTTTGAAAGAAGACCTTCTTGAACTTGCCTAGTATTTATCCACTACATTATAGTAGCCTGTATTAATGAAGATTATTTTGGTTGTACATGACAGAAATCCAGCTTGAAGTAGCTTAAGGGGGAAAAAAGTAATTTGTTGGCTTGCTTAAACAAAATTTGAAAGGTTAGATTGCAAGGTTTGTACGGGACAACTGCATAGGAGTCTCTCCCTGCATCTTGTATCTTTCATTTTGCCATCTGCATATTTTCTCCAAGATTAGCTTTTCTCTGAGCTGTGAGTCCTTGCCCCAGGGAGCTACAAGTTCTTACAATCAGGTATAAAAGAGAGCTCTATCTTTTCATCTCCAGTTAGAAAAAAAAAATTCAGGAAGGATTGGACTGGACTGGGCCAAGTGCCCAACCATGGACCATCTCCTCTTTCACTTTGACTTTGAGATGGTGTACCATGTTTGACATCACACAAGCGGGGGAAGATGCTGTTATGACTGGCACCTCCAAATACAGCCTCTTTGTCAGAATGGGAAAGGGAACATTTCCCAAATAAGAGTCTCAGTGTGTTTGGCAATTGTCATTCTCCCCTCTGACTTTTACACAGTTGTCTTTGTGTGACTTGGTCAACTGAGACACTCAGAGGAATCTCTACCAGCCCACATAGAGTCAAGGTCATGCCTTTGTCTTTATCCTCTACTTCACCCACTGCTGATAAGGGCTTGAATATCTTTTGGCTTTTGTTCCCAGGGCGCAAAGGAGAAAGAGGTCCTGATGGCCCCCAAGGATTTCCAGGGCAGCCAGGACAAGATGGTTGGGATGGACATGCTGGAGAAACAGGGGATCCAGGACTGCCAGTATGTATAATTCTTCTCCTGCTGTAGAATTTCACTTTCTTACATGGTCACAAAACATCTGTTTTCCTCGTCTCAATTTAAAAAGCTACAACTCGACAAAGTGTTAACAGGCTATAAATCAGAGCCACCTTTGATTCTCTGCCACAGAAAGATGGTTGTTATAAAAAGTATGGCATAATGGAAGATGGTCTAAAATCTTGGGTGGCAGTTCAGTCATAGCAAGACTTTCTGAGTCTAGTCTTTGTATCTTTCTTGTGGTGGTTATTTCCTTCTGGATCCCTTGTACCTGCAAAGCTTCCATCTGAGGTCTGTTCACTTGACTCTGTAGGGTGGAAGATAGAGCACAGGTTCTGATAATTATCTTCAGTCCTGTTCTCTGGTGAAGAATCACATGAGGGAAGTAGCAAGCAAAAATTGATGAACTGAATCGACATATTAGCTGATGGAAAATTTCATTGGTAAATGATATTTCTGTGTTTTTTTTAACGTGTTTTGGGTGGAGGTCATGTAGATAATGAAGGTCATAAGAAAAGACTATGAGACATGATTCAATGCTTAGGAACTTAAAATATCTTGGGTATATGAGGTGTTTCAGAATGCGCACAATGTCACAGAAACTGACCTAGATGTTTACTCATAATAGTAGTCTTCTGAAGAGCAATTACCTTTCCAGTTTTACAGTAAGGAAATGGAGGCTTAGGGCATGTTACATCTATCTCTCTCTCAAGTAGGCTAAACAGGAGTGAAAACCCCAGTCTGCCATATTCCAAAGCATATGGTACTTCCACCAGACTGTGCTGCCTGCCACTGGGAGTGTTGTATTAGGGAAGAACCATGTTCTGGTTTTATAGGAACTCATTCAGACAGAATATATGTGAATAAGAGACAAGCCTGGAAATCAGGCTAGATGGTGTTTAGAGCTTTCTGGTCGTTAGGGTGGTATCAGGTTTGTGGATGACCGTCTCTGCTCTAGACTTGGTAATCCTTGTTTAATTCATTCTTCCACTTGAGAAACTAGTTAGAAACCAATGTCACTGGGTGGCAGTTGTCATCGTGTACTAACCTAATTGTGAAAAACTAAAGTATATTTACAGATCAAATTGGGAGAGGCATTTCTATAACACCTCCAGTGGGAGGCGTCTTGCTAGATTCACTGAAACAAACCAGACTCACAAGGCTATTCTGCATCACATTTGGGGCCAGGCTATTCAGAAGGATAGAAGACAGGACCCTCAACTTGCCAGTGAGACAACATCAGGCATTTCTCATGTGTGAGGGTCCTTGTAGCTGGTCATTCAGTTGGGGTGAAGGAGATGAGATCCTCATCTGGCAGATGTGTGAGATTCCTGACTTGAAAGCCTCACCCCCCACAAGAGCTGTTATCTCCACAGCACAGCCTGTGGGGACCCTACAAGGAACTTGGCAATTACAGGAGCCACCACTCAAGGAAGCTTCAACAGGGGCTCCACACAGGTCTTTATGGTTCTCCCAGACCAGATGCAAATTTTGCAACCTGGTTTGATTTTTACTGTAAGTAATGTTGCCCAGTAATATAGTTGGCTTGCAATTTTTATGAAGTTTCCAGAGAAATAGAACTAGAAAGTTAACCAAAGTTCAAATTCTTATGCAGGAGGAGAAAGGATTTGTCAGCCCTTTGTCCACAGACATAGAGAGTGATGGAGTCCATCCGTGTATCTTCTCATAAGAATGCAGGAAAACAATTTCAAGTGCATATGAACTTACTCAATTTGCACGCCCACTACCTCTGTTAATTTACTTATTTCTATATTTTAATATATTTAATAATAAAGAATGGTTCTACATGACATTTATTACTTTGTTTTTAAGACATCACAACCACATAACTTTCTGTATTTGAGATATAACACACACACCCTACTCACATATATATGTAAATACGTATGTAAAATATTAAGAAGAAGCTAAGTTAATCATGTTAAATTACATTTGCTATTGAGTCACTGTCTCCTGGAATTATGAGCTTTCTCCACGTGTTTCATTAGCCTGTGACAATGACTGCTTTGAGTTCATGGACTTTCAAAGATCAGTAACTGACTCACGATGCGAACATTCCCAGGGGGATCATGAAGACGCAATCCCAGGTGATCGAGGATTTCCTGGACCGCCAGGCCCCCCTGGCAGAGAAGGACCCACGGGGCCTCCAGGACTGGGACTTCCTGGCCCACTGGGACAAAGGGGGCCTCCAGGATCTCCGGGCTGCCCAGGAAAGAGGGGCCCTGATGGCGTGAAGGGTCAGGAAGGTAATTTTGAATGTTTCACGTGACAGAATGTCAGGTGACAGCATGGAAGCTGGGGAAAGTTATTATAGCTATGGCAGAACTGCAAAATAAAATTCCATCAAGCTGCTGTTCAAACGTTGAATATTGTCAAACAAATAAAAGCATTGCAGCACAACCAATATTGAAAACATCCTTGAAGTGCTAAGATGTCTTTGTTGCTTTATTTGTCTGACTTACCAAAGTTGCTTTTCCTTCATTACTCAGTATCAACTTACACAATCTGACTATGTTAAAATTACATATATACATGTATTCAAGATATTTTTTACAATCGTTTGAGATAATGCAATGTATTTTAATTTAAAAAACACTAGTATTTCTTTAAAAAAATACATCATTGTCCTAAAAAAACTCATTTGTAAGCATCCTAGGGAGAAAAAAGAAGGGGTTTTAAATATATTTGAGAGTTTTGTGAATTTCAAACAATAAAATAACCTACAGTATGATAGCTGCAAACATTTTAAAAAGTTGGAAAAATATGTATTTAAGGGTTTTTCTTTTGTAATATGAGCACATGCCTATAACTTGGGCTACTACATTGTGAATTAGGAAATTTCAGATGAAAATAATATCTTTGGTTCTTGCTTTGACAACATAGAAAGACAAATACCTTGGAATTCGATAAGGTTTAAAATCATAGTCTGGGACCCATCAAAATCTAACATTTTTATTCATCTCATATGTTTTTGATTTGAGAGCATATGAGATAGTACATTATGAGATATTATTTCTATTATAAAAGAGGAACATTCCCTTTTAAAGGAGATGGGAACTCAGATGCACAAGCTTGGAGTCTCATTTTCCTCATTAATTAAAATGAGGGATGACAATATCCACATTGCAGAGTCATTAGAAAACCAAACGACAATATATTTGAAGCACCTGACCCATGGCAGGCGCTCAGTAAATAAGAGCTGTTATTAATATCTTTCCCAGCCTCTTCATTTGCACAATTTCCCCACATCCAAACTAGGAGCCAAATCTTCTGAGCTCACCGTGGGTGCTTCCTGCTGTTTCATGATTTATCAAAGCTTCTGGTTCCATTGTATTCAACATCCATGGGCCTATCCATCCATTACTTATTCTAGGTTATTAAAAATGATACTTCTTGGAACCATTATTTTTCCTAGTCCCTTCTGTTTATAACTGCTCTGATGGTTGAAACCCAGATTTTAGAACATATTTTCTAGAAATTTGGAGTAATAGTAGATCAAGTGATCTGTGATACTTTCAAATCTTCTTTTCCTTTGAATTGCACATACTCTATAAAAAATATCTTGATAGAATTGTCATTGAGATTTACAGTGTTATCAAATATGTGAATGCGATGATTTTTTTTTTCTATTCCAGGTGATACGATTTCTTGTAATGTCTCCTACCCTGGGAGGCCAGGCCCTCCAGGTTTTGATGGACCTCCAGGTATGATCAATGAGAAGTTACTGTCTTACACAGTCCCCAGAGAAAAAGACCTGGCCAGATAGATAAACCAAAAGCAAATTCACAGGCAAAGAGTTAGGGTAGTTCTAAAGTTATTGAAAGGTTTTGAGGGACTACGGGAATACAGCATTTGTAGTAATTCACATTGGGTCTCTAGTCTACTGGTTTGGGCACACTCTGGCTGGGTTTTTCTTCTCTGTGTGACAAATTTACCTTGACTTGATAACATATTTGTTAAAATGTCTCCTTTGAGAGTTTTAAAATTCATCTCCCTTCTTGCCCTGTGTCCCGAGAGTGGAAAGTGACCATTTGCTTATTGTAATAAAATTTATTCTGCTTTCCAAGAGACACAACCTTCTGACCAGAAACAGTGTGAAAAGTGCTCACATATGTACATCCCTGGTTGCACGTTCATGGAACCACTTCATTTGAATCAATCACTTGTTTCTAACTAAATTAAATCCCAAATCTATATAAAGGTTTTGCTTAATTCTTTTTTGTTTATTCAGGTTTCAATTAAATTTCCCAGCTGAGTACTAGCATGACCACCTTTCTTGTACTATATAACTACAAAAAGAAGTTAAAGGTTGGATGATGAATGACTCTCTATTACCCTCTATAGCCATTAGCTTTTGTCACAATAATGTTGTATAACAATCCCAAAATCTCAGTGGGCTACAACAACAAATATTTCTTTTCTCTATTATGGGTCTGTAGGTTGGTTGGGGTTCAGGTGATCTAAAATGGCCTCTGTTGGCTTGGTCCCTGGCTCCTGTCCACGTTCAGGTCTGCAACACACATCTCATTGAGGGGCCATTGAGTGCTCTTTTCATATGATTGCAGAGCTGCAAGAGGGCAGCCCAGCTTCATGGACACAGTTCACACCTTTCATTGCTTCATGGTTGTTAATGTCCCATTAGCCAAAGTCAGTCACATGACCAAGCCTCAGCTCAAAGTGTGGGAACTACATTCCACCCATCACAAGGCAAGGATGAAGGTGAAGGTGTGGAAGTATAATTCTACATCAGTGGAGTGAACCATTGCTTGTTGACTGGTTGAATGTTCATTTGCACATTTCCTGGTACCTTATTATGGATGGATATAAAACGTTTATGATTAGTTTCGGCAGCTTTAAGCCCTCAATGGAAGTAATCACTGGAGCTTTAAGTTGGCAGTTGTACCTCCTTTGAAGTCCATGATTTGTAAGTTTTTTTTTGTTTGTTTGTTTTTGGCTGAGACAGCTCTTAGTAGGAAATCACAGAAGATTTTAAAAACAAAACCAAACCCTCATTTCCTTCCACAAGTGCTTTTTGCCTATACTTTATTTAAGGGCAAATGCAGTAAGATGCAGATAAGTAGATTTTGACTTTTACTCCAGTGCTTTTTCATCAGGCCAAACACTGGCCACCACCTTTGACAAGGACAGGCTATGCTCACGTATTTGTGTTGAGACCTAGCAGGGGAAGGTCCCAAAAGGTTCATCTGAATGGTAGTGTATGTCCCAAAGGTTTTCAGGAACCTTTGACAGCATGACTTCTTAGACAGTAACACAGTCACGCCCTGTGAAATGTATTTGGAGCACATCACTCATAAAATGGCTACGAAAAGCAGGCTAGGCTGTATCTTTACTTCCGTAAAGTAGACATACTCTTTTAAGTAGGTTTTCTTTTAATCACATGATTTTGTTCTCATTTGATTTGTGTTTTATTGAGTCTGTCTGTGTTTTATTGTTATTGTGTAGGTCCAAAGGGATTTCCAGGCCCTCCAGGTCCTCCGGGGCTGTGTTTTGATGGACAAAAAGGTCGGCGTGGCAAACCAGGAATATCAAAAATACCTGGTCCACCTGGTGAGTGACGTGTGTTTCATGTAGGGATGTCATATTCCTGTAAAACTAGAGGCTCTTAGTAAGAAAATGGCCCAGAGACCCCTGGGTAATGGGGGAATGCTTTTACATTTAAGCTCTTAGTTGTATTTCAAGTACTTTTAGGTTATGATAATTTTGGAAGGTTTCGGGACTTCCTCCACCTGAAGCATGAGTTATAGGCTACTACTTGTGTGTTGTGTTGTAAAAATGCTCAGTCCAGACAGTCTGCCAGACAATGCAAGCAATGAAGGAAACATCGTTGGCGTTTAGGAAATATAAAATTACAATTTATTTCCCCACAAAAGGTGGCAAAAAAACCCCATTACTCTTAGGAGGTTACTCTTAATTTTAGTGAGTACCTCTGTATTTTTTTTTTTTTTAGCTGAGCCATCCTGCCACCTGTTGGCAGCTCAGCGGCAGCTCAGCTCGGGCCGGACTCCAACCGCTGTTGCTCAGAGCTCAAACTCTTGAGCGAGCTCTTAACCAACTGAGCCACTCGGCCGGTCCTCCCTCTGTATTTTTTAACAATGTGTTTTTATCAAAGCAGTATATATAGTCTTATATGTGTATTGGTTCTGTATTTCTACATTTAACAATTGAAACAATTTTTTGTTCAATAGGTTTTCGTGGTGACATGGGAGATCCAGGTTTTGAAGGTGAAAAGGGGTCCTCTCCTGTTGGGCCCCCAGGCCCTCCTGGTTCACCTGGAAGAAATGGTCAGAAAGGAATACCTGGGGACCCTGCTTATGGCCACCCAGGACCCCCGGGAAAGAGGGGTCCTCCAGGAGTGCCAGGGTTGAAAGGATCCCGAGGTGACCCAGGATATCCAGGGGCTGCAGGTATGCGGGCTGCATTGTCCTTGTGGTCCATAAAACCAGCTCAGCTTGGAACAAGTCACCGAAGAGTGTTTAAACTATGTTGCCTTAGAAATCTGGAATGTAAAACTTTCACGCAGGCATCTTCCCTCATGTATAGACACTGGTTGCTTTTCACATAACCTGCATCCCCAGTGTTGGTTTGCATTGCATTGATTGTTTTCAAGTCCAGAGCATCTCACTGTGGCTTAGTCGACTGAGTTTGATTCAGCAGCTACTGGACGCCTGCCTGCTTGGGACTCAGGACAGTATGTTAGTGCTGAGGACCAGGGGCCATGTATGTAACCCGCCCACTGCCATTGCCAAGTTGAAGGAGGACAAGGCAGCCTGAGTGAGATAGACCAGCTCCGAGGGGTGGACCGGTGTGGGCTGGAGTTCAGGGAGAGCTCCCTGGGAGAGCAGGCATGAGCTGAGCCCCGACAGACAAGCTGTATTATTTGGGCAGGTGACAGGGGGGAGGGGCTTGCATTCCAGCAGGGGTAGCAGGCGGGGCAGCGAAGAAACTCCAGATGGAGAGATGGCCCTGGCATGATTCACATCCTTTTCTGAAATCACTAAGAATTCTTGAGGACCCCCAGCAGAGATTTTCAGATTTTAATGGACTTAAAAATAACACTGGATGGGGTAGGGGCATCACTAAAATCAACATCTTTGGGGCCCAGTCTCAGGAATTCTGACTCATGCCATCAGAATTGCATGGGGCCCAGTAGTCCAGTCTGAACTTTAGCTTCTCAGACATTGGCAACTAAGAGTGGATCCCAGACCAGACGTTAACAAACACTGCTCTGATCTGTGGACAGGCCAGCACTTATTAGGTGCCCACGATAGTACAATAGTACAGGGCAAATGGCGGAGAGGGATTAAACCACATTCTCTGTCTTCGGGACGTTTGCTCGTAGTTTGTAAATCAAAATATTCATAGATGAAACCTCAATTCATTGGACAGTAACAAGATGACACATTCTATGATTCAATGAAAAGCATTTTGAACCGGTAATCCCACAGCCTCAGTTGTGAAAATCTACCTAAAGGAAGTGTTCAAAAGAAGATGAAGGTGAATATGAGAAAAACTCTTTTACAGTTGACCCTGGAAAAATGCAGAGGTTAGGGGATCTGACCCCCCCACTCCCAGCCCGCCGCACAGTCTAAAATCTGTGTGTTACTTTTGATTTTCCCAAAGCTCAACTGCTAATAGCCTACTATTGACCAGAAGCCTTGCCGATAACATAAACAGTCTATTAACAATATTTTGTACATTATGAGAATTGCATACTGTATTACAGAAAAGTAAGCTAGAGAACAGAACATGTTATTAAGAAAATCATGAGCAATAGAAAATACATTTATAGTACTGTTTGTGTTTACTGAAAAAAAAATCCATGTATAAGTGGACCCGCACAGTTCAAACCTGTGTTCTTCAAGGGTCAACTGTAGTATTATCTACAATAAAGGAATAAATGGAAACAATAAAGAGAGTTAAGTTACACACACACACACACACACACACACACACACACACACACACACACACACTCAAAGGAATAGTATTCAGCTATTAGCATTAAGGATTAAAATTTTATTTGTAAAGATTACAACAAAATGGAAAACATTTGCAGATTAGTGTGCATTGTGAAATAATCTAACAATTGAATGTTTATTGTGACAACTTTAAAAATGTAAACATATGAACCAAAATATCATGAAAACATGGAAAAACAAAGTAGATTTTTAGGTTAAGGTGGCGAGTAATGGGTGGGTATTTTTCTTTCTGAAGATAATGACACTGCCTTTCCAATAAATAGAAATTTCAGAGTTCAAATGATGAAATATCTTACAAAATGCAAACTCATGCAGCACAGACTGAGTTTGTAAGTGTTGTGGAGATTTGGTGTGAAGTCTGCTGCAATGTTAGAGGTTAATGAAAATCAGGAAGAACCACATGGGTTTTCACAAACAACTTCTTTGTTGTTTACTTAACCTTAGCAAGTTTAACCCTCTTAGCAATGCTTGATTTTCCCATTCATGTGGCGCTCCTGCTCTATGAAAAGAAAATCCATTCAGAGACTTAACTCATTTGAGCACTGAGCCAGCATCGAAATGTTGACTTTCGGTATTGATATGCCTGAACTCTTCGTTGTAGGCTATCTACATGATTTTATGCCATGAGCATCATGGATGAATTGTATCATTTCAGGGCCACCTGGCAAGCCCGGATCACCAGGTCTCAAAGGTCCCAAAGGCAGAGAGGGAAGTGCTGGGTTTCCAGGCATCCCAGGTCCACCTGGCCATTCCTGTGAAAGAGGTGCTCCCGGGTTACCAGGACAACCGGGACTCCCTGGGACTCCAGGCAGCCCAGGTAAGTGCCGGCAGGTGTCAAGAGCTGTGAAGAGTCTTGGGCTTTACCCAACTTACAAAGGAATTTGTTCGCCTGTTGCTCTTTCACTGATGCTGGCAGAAGCAAGACTCTTGGGTCAGAGACAAAGGACTTCATTATTCATGGCACAGCAAGTAGCATGAGCTTCACGTTGGCTTGTGTCATTTCCTCACATCATCCAGGTCTCTCAGGGGCAACATAAGAGGGGCTAAATAGATGTCACATGCACAATGGGTTGTAGTATCTGAGAGGAACACTTAGCCTGGGGAACCACCGCTTTACAATAACCTGCAAGACAGCCTGCTTTGTGTACAGGAGGAGGTGCTATATCATCTGCCAAGGTTGCTCGCTGCAAACATCACCCTGAGAAAGAGCCCAAGTGAAGAGCAGTCAGGACCTTGTATTCTTGGCATACCCAGCAAGACGTGTAGGAACTCGAAGAGACCCATGAAGGAGTGTCTCTCAATGCACGGTGCTAGGCAGCTATTTCCAATATGATCTTCATTTCACCATTCAGGTTGTCACCTGTTACATAAATCCTATTTCGTTTATCCAAATGCAAGAATATGCCCTCTTGAAGGATCAACACGAGATTGGGGCAAAACCTGCCACGATAGCTTTATTTCTAGCATCCATATAATACTAGATGATGTTGTTCTGGTTTCTACAATTCTCTCATCAAGGTTAGCAGCCTGACCAAAATTCACCTGGCCCTCAGCTTCTGGAAGCACCTGGAAAGTTTTCTTCTATTAGTTTTTTTCCCTAAGAGTAAATACAAATAACATTTTGCTTTTCACCCCTATCTATTTCTCATTTTTAAAAAAACTCTTTATACATTCATTCTTATTGAGAAATATTTGTTCAAGTAATAAACATTTTAAACATTTTCTGCCCTTCTTTTTATAGCAGCCAGAAAAAAAATGTATATATTTGTTGGACGATGGAGAGTTGCTACTATTATTTTAGCTGATAAATATTGTTTCACTTTTTCAAATCAGCCATAGATACACAATTGAAGCTACCATGAATAGCTTCTTCCTGCCCGTGTGTCAAGCCAGTTTTCAGTCTTCATACATTGCTGTCACTGTGCTTTGTCTCAGGTGCCCCAGGTCAGAAAGGACAGCAAGGAGATATGGGACCTCCTGGACCGGTTGGAATGAAGGGCCTCCCAGGAGTCCCAGGACGGCCAGGGCCAGATGGACTCCCAGGACTCCCAGGAATCCCAGGACCCTTTGGTGATGATGGACTACCTGGTCTTCCAGGCCCAAAGGGTGGGTAGCACTTTTCAATTATTTTCTTCATTTTATAAATTTGATACCCACTGCCAAGTGAAGCCTGTTAGGGATGACCACACTATAGAATGTTCTGCTATGTCAGCCTGACTTTGTCCTTCTCTTAGTGACTGACATCTCTCCTCTTCTTATCCCCTGTATTCATATTTCCAGAGGCAGAATGTTTTAGTGTAGGCAGATGGGAAAAGGGTAATGGGGGTGTTAGGTCCACAGAACTTACAGACACTTCTGCTCCTCAAACTGGGTAGAGCCAATACATTGTAGGGTCAGGGCTGACGTGCTTCCGCTTTGTGGTTTTTTTTTTTTTTTTTTTTTTTTTAGCTGAGCCATCCTGCTACCTGTTGGCAGCTCAGTGGCTGCTCAGCTCGGGCTGGACTCGAACCACTGTTGCTCAGAGCTCAAACTCTTGAGCGAGCTCTTAACCAACTGAGCCCGTGCTTCCGCTTTGGATGGACCCCCTCTCTCTCCGGCCTCCTCCCTCACACCCAGTTCTCTGAAACCATTATGGGATCAGGACTCAGAAACCTAAGCGTCTCCATTTTGAATCTGTGGGGTGGAAACCTGAGGACTGGGTGGGAGAACCCAGCTGTTACACACTGTGGGCTTCATAGTGGTTATTCACCTTCAATACAAATTCAGCTCCGGTGGCAGCGCACATCTCTACATAGACAGAAAGGCACACAGATCTAGGAACCACACTCGCCTTTAAAGTGACTCCCTAAAATTTCATGTTTTTATTTCATCAGGACCCCAGGGACTGCCTGGCCTCCCAGGTTTCCCAGGAGAGAGAGGAAAGCCCGGCCCCGAGGGACAGCCTGGCAGGAAGGGAGAAGCTGGAGAGAAGGGTTGGCCTGGCTTCCGGGGAGACCAGGGAATGCGAGGTGTCAAAGGTAAGTAAGTGCAGTTAACATTGCAGCAATGCAGCGTGGGTTTGCTTTTGGTATTTGACCAGAACCTATAAATGTGATCTCTAAACAACAAAATGTGTCTATCCTGCAGCTCGTGTTCCTCTTCCTTTTGGTTCTATAGTGTTTGTTTTAGAATTTTAAACAAAATGCATTTCTTTACTCCTCAATCTTATTACATAAAACTATGGTAAATGAATTGCTCTGTTAATAGAAGAAAATTACCAAGTGCATTGATATAAACATTGATTTGTAGTTACTGGGTTTCAGAGAGCCTTCTCACCTTTCGGGAAGTGGGTGCAGGTAGGACTCCTGGCTCTCAAATTCTGTTTCAATTTTTTTAGTGAAAAATACTAACCCTTTTGGTAAGAGCCAGATATAAATATTGCAGGCATTACAGATAGTACGGTCTCTGTTGCAACTATTCAACTTGGCTTGTGTAGCATAAAAGTAGCCAGAGACGGAAAAAAATGAGCATAGCTCTGTTCCAATAAAATTTTATTTATGGACACTGAAATTTGAACTTCATTTAATTTCACATGTCATAAAATATTTTTCTTGTTTTGAGTTTTTCTCCCAATGACTTAAAAGTGTAAAAACCACTCAGAGCTCGTGGATTGTACAACAGGCAGCAGGCAGGGTTTGGCCGTTGGGTTGTAGTTTGCCGACCTCTGAACTGGAATGAGTCTGCATTCATCAGGGCCCTGAGTTTAGTCTCCCCTAAGCTTCATTTAAACTAAGAATTTTCATTACTATAACAAATGGAAGTTTCCAGATGACTGGTTAAATGTTTTGTGCTCATCCCTGTTGAATATCTACTTTTACCTCTTAGCCATGAGCTACAAATGAGTGAGGGTAACATTTCACTTCCAGTGCTGAGAATGAATGCTTGTCAAGTTTTAGAAGCAAGGTTTCTGTCCTTAAAGTCCTTCGGGCAAATGGCCTCATGTTTAATTCAAACTGCTTTTACTTCTCAGTTGATTGATTCTATTATTTTTGTGTTTTACGAGTCTGTAAATTATTTATGCAGGATCAAGGAATTAAAGAGTCACTCCTTGCTAGATTAGATAGGTAATGTTTGCTGTGCTATTATGCTACTAAGCAATTATCTCACTAAAAAGAATAAAAAGGTAGGTTAATGCCAGTGATGTATGGATAAATAGTTCTCCAGAATAAAATCTAAAGTAAATGTCCTGATTTGTAGTGATCGCTGATCGCCATGGCATAAATATTCCCACCATGGTTGAGCTAAAGCTGCCGATTGTTCAACAACTGGCTTACAAAATCCTTGAATTGTTAATAATCAGCATTCACCAAGCTGGTAGGAGCCCACTCCAACATACTTTACAAGTAGGTGGCATTTACGAAAATCAGGCAGATACATCATGTACCTTTCCTACTTTTTGGAATTCTCTGTATTGAGAACTAAGTCGAGATAAGTGTCCATTTTTTTAAGGTAAGGAAAATGAGAGAGGGTGACTAGGAAGGGGAAGGTAGGGAACTGGAAACTATGAGGCGGGCAATTCAAATTTTATAGGATAAAAAGACGTATTTCACACCTGGAGCATTTCAAGCCTGTCTTTTGTCACTTAAGGCTCTGAGACCAGTTTGGTTGAATTGAATAAACATTCACCGAGCATCCACTGTACACCAGACAAGTTGGTGCTGGACAAGTTGGGAGAGGAAGTTAAAGGCATGGCCCTTCCTTTAGGAAACCAATCGGAAATGTTGATACCGAGCCATCTATAAACATAGACACAGTTTGCTAGATGAATGGGGACTTGCAAATAGGACATGAAGTGTCTGTGACGGAAGAATCATGTGTGTGGTGCTTCTGTTTGTTTTCCTCTTGCATAAATAACATCTAAAGGAGAGAGAGGACCCACAGGAGATGCAGGAGAAATAGCTCTAATTTCCAAAAAGGGGAAACCCGGAGAAACTGGACCTCCTGGAGATGACGGACTCCCAGGAAAAGAAGGTAAACACTTAAGTTTTTGTTATCATATCAAACAAGTTGACCTCTTTACAGATCACTCAAAGAAGCATGTATATTAGGCAACTTTCCCAGTCATGCCGAGATTATGACAGGTCATTTTTTAGATATAAATATACACTAATGAACTTATGGTACATTTTATTTACATTTATTTATTTATTTATTTATTTACTTATTGCTTTTCTACTAGAACTTAGCTGAAGTTCATATGTATTCATAGATTTGGATATTCCAAACGACGGTCACTCCTGAGATATACATACAATACTGGTTTCAGGTTTAAGTACTCCTGTTTTGGGTGGCTAGTGTTATAATGAATAGCATAAAGACTGCCCAAGTCATTCTGACCAACGCTTCTCCAGTTTCGATGTTCATATGCATCCTTTGGGGCTCTTGTTAAAATGCAGAGTGGGACTCGGCAGGGCTGGGGCAGGCCGGACTCTGCCTTTCTAACTAGCACTCTTTATGCCTGGACCGCTGGCCTCAGGAAGAGCACATATGCAGCATGGATTTTGACCTCCACATTTGTGTTCTGTTTCCCAAGTTCAGACTTAATCTGCATGAAGCCTGAGTTCTTATCTTAGCTCTCTCTTGAACCAGTTCTTAGGGGACACAGGTTTTAACTTCTCTGGGTAAGCTCTTCCTGATTTGTAAAATGTGTGTGTTGACATAAGTGACCCTGCTTGCTGGCTCCAATCAGATGGCCCTGAGTCTTCATGGGCAGCGTCTTTTACGGTCAAGTCACTGAAACCAGAAACCATCTATCAATAGATGCAGCCTAGCACAGGAATTAGGATTCCCAATACTTTTGGCTTCATCTCCTAAAAGTAAGAACAAGAGTCTCAACCTAACTATTGCCCAAGAGTTCCTCAGAGAGGTTTCTAACACTTCCAACCCCATCAGGTGATAAAGGCAATCCTGGGATGCCAGGGAGGAGAGGAGAACCGGGAAGACACGGGCCACCTGGATTTTACCGAGGAGAGCCTGGTGAAAAAGGGCGGCCAGGGCTTCCTGGACTCCCAGGCCCTCCAGGCTCACCAGGGCAGAGCGGGATCATTGGTTTTCCGGGATTTCCAGGTGACCAGGTAAGTGGCTGCTATCTTGGGAGGGAAGAAATAATAAAAACCTTCCACTCTCAGGATGCCCATAAGGAGACATAATTTGCCAGTGGACATCATTGCTCTTTCCCTGGCTTTTAGAATGTAAGGGGCTGGCCAAGGGAAGAATGGAGACTTCTGGAAAGCCATGATGTAACTAATTTCTGACCAGTGCTCATATACCTGGTTCCCGTGACATAGGTGACCGAGTTACTTACTACCCCCAACCTAGTTTAAACAGCTCCATAGGGGCTTGCCTCATGACTGCTAGCTTACCAGAAAAAAGAGTCACCTGAAAAATGACCCAAATTCTGGTTTCTAAGCCTTCCTATCAATTGCAGATGTCACAGATTTTGCTGTAAATACCTTTGATTTTTACAATCATGAATAAAATACCCCTTGAGAAACCAGGAGATACGAAGAGGTACAATAAGTATAATAGCCTACATCACACTTCTGGAAAATGTATAACATAATTTGCTACCCATCTTTTGGAATAAAATAGACTTCTTAAGTTTTTGGTATGAAATAACTTTTAATAGTAGTTTATTTTGTATCAACTTGTTCATTCAAAACTTAAAATTCAGGTTATATGATGCAATTGCTCCTTTGCAATCAAGTATGAAGAATTGGATGTTATCTTTTGGTTGGTACTGATACCTCTAATTCTGGAGGAATTTTATCAACTTTTAAAAACTAGACACATGTAGTAGTAAGCTTGCAATGCATTTCCAAATTTCTTTACCACTTCAGAGTATAAAAACCAAGTTGGTTATGGAAAATTATAACTGGATTAGATTATGTGTCATTTGTATTTGAAACCCAATTAAGGTCTTACTTCTGTCTCATTAAACTATCAGGGTGAGCCGGGGTCTCCAGGGCCTCCTGGATTTCCAGGAATTGATGGAATGAGAGGACCTAAAGGTATGGTTTGGACATACAGCAGTCAGCCATCCATCTCACAGACCTAGCTGTTTGTAACATTGTGAGCAAGCACCCTTTGCATGAAAAGCAATGCATATCAAAAGAACTGCAAGACCCAGGATTTTTTTTTTTTAGACTCTTCTAGATAGTTAAGCACTCAAGACCTAAATTGTCCGCATTTGTCATTCAGATCCGAGGGTACCAGATACAAAACAGCAAGTCTGCAGGGCACATCCGATCTTCCTCCTCAGAGGGAGTCCTTCCAGCTCTCCTTGTAGTGACTACAGCTCTGTAAGTGACAGGTCAGGTGAAGGAGAGCAGATCCCCATTGGTGGGCACTGGCCCCATGGGCTTAGAAGCCCCATTCTGGGTACTGTCCTCCTCAGCTTAGAAGCCCCATGCCCCACAGAAGCCAGTATCTCTTCTAAGGACTCCACACACATACAGCTTATAGGGTCCCAGTTACTAGAGTCGTGGCACATAGAGGCCAAAGCCATGACTTCCCAACACGTGTTAATTGTTCACTTAAGAATTCCTGGGCCACATGTAATTTACAATTGGGTTATTTTTACCACAAGCCACGGGTCAATGAATATGTTTTTTTCAAAGGGCCAGATTATATTATAAATATTTCCAGTTTGTGGTCTCTGTCACAACTACTCAGCTATAATACATGAATGAATGTACATGCAGCATGAAAGCAGCCATAGACAATATACAAACAAAGAGGCATGGTTATGTGCCAATAAAACTTTATTTACAAAACAGGCTGCAGGCCTTAGTTTGCCTGTGCCAAAAAACAATGTTGCCTTGTAACACAATCTACATTCTACCTTTAGCACATTTCCAAGAAACAGACATAGAAAGTTGACCCAATGTCAAAAGAAACAGAAATCAGGATATCTTAAATGGCAATGTTTGCATAACACCTTTAATATTTTTACAAGTTTTCTATACCATCGTGTTAATATTTTTCTTTAAATCTACTTCAAAATGATTCACCTTTTTTAACCTCACTATCTATGAATTCACAGGCTTGATGTGCAGTAGTATTTAATTTTAATACAGTTAAAGTAAATAACTTTAAAATGCAAAATACTAATTAATGAACCACCTAAAAAATCCTCTTCCTTACCCCCAATGATACCCGCTGTACCTTTTGAAAACTACTCTATAAATAATATGATAATTGCTGTAAGAAAAAAAACTGAACCGTGCACACATTAATTCAGAAAGAATAATCTAGATCTCTTCTTCCGAAAGGGTTACAAATACAGAAGTTTTTATATTTAATTTTGATATTTTATAGCTTCAGGGTTCCAAAATCACTGCTCTTCTACGTACCTCTAATTTATTAGAGTCCCTTTGCCTCTTTCAAAGTACAAACCTACCTCTTCTCACTTCCTTTATACTTGTATTAGGCCATATTTGCAAGGCACTGACATGCACTCAGGATACCTGGAGTGAAAGAGATCTTGTGGAGCCCCAAGAGAGGAGATATGGCTTTGCCAGACCATAAGGCCAATGAACCTAGCCCTTACGCAAGCCATGGCTTCTCTCTTGAGACTTCGCTGCCATTCTCCATGGTCTGTTTTTTACTTACTTGGCTACCAACTAGTTTCATCAATCTCTATTTAGTATCCTTTCTGGGTCCTTCCAGATATATTTGGACTGTGCTCCAACATGCTCCTACATTATAAGAATCTACATCATGACAATCCTTTTGTTTCCTGCCTCAAAAGCCAAGGCCTTCAGCTTCTCACTCTTTATTCCAACTTCTCAAGGAAAGACTTGCTGACTGGGGATGGGCCAGACTCCTCCCCTTCAAACAATTAGCCACAATTATGAGTAGGGTCAGGTGGAAGAGAGCCTTCAGCAAGGTGTGGGTGGGACTCCTTGGAAAGGGGTGTTGGTGGGCAGGTTCTAAAAAGCATGCCTTATTAGTTATCTTCATCTCTGTAACCACATCTGTTGTCTTGCCTTCCCTACCACACCATTTTGAGTCCTCCATTTATAACCGACTCCCAAGTACGCATATGACGTAAGTGTTCGTGCATTCTCAGCAGTGTGGGCAACTCTGTAGGACGGTGAGAGTCACTGCCTACAATGGCCTTTGAATGTGCCACCTCTTGTGAAATCATCAATAAAGTGTGCCTTTGTGATTTTGGTTTTGCAAGGACATTGAGCTGAGCTTCCTTGCAGATGGTGTGAAACGTGGCTGCAGCAGCTGAAACAGTGATAATTTCTTTTTGTTTCAAAAACACAATATAAGGATATAGTCACTCAATGCCAATTAATTTCTTAAATAGGTATCTAAATTTGAAGTTATTTAGGGAATTTGAAAATGTAAACTTATTAAGATCTATACTTTCCTATGATTGTTATCAACTATAAAATTATGTGTGTGTATATATTTAAATCACATCCTGCATCTATGTTTCCATTTGTTCTTATGTAGGAAAATAAAGCATTTTTTCAAAAATCTTCTCATGGAATACTTGAAGATAGGCTATAAAGACAGATATCATGAAAGTGATCGAGCCACTTGTATGAGAAAAAATTAAATTCTCTTAAATAATGTTAGTGCATTTTATTACTTACAGGAATCAAAGGTGACCCTGCAAGTCAGTTCAGCCCACCTGGTCCAAAGGGTGAGCCAGGTAGCCCTGGATGTCCAGGTATAGCTACATGTTTTTCTTATGAAAAAAAAAAGGAATAAGTTTTGTTTGAAATATAGAACAATTACTTTATCCTCTGATTCGGCAGTGATTATATCAGTATTTGATTCCCTCTTTGCCAATTAAGATACATATCAGAAGGATTGTGTAGAAACATAGCACGGCACACTGGCCTACGAGTAGGACACCAGGATGATACACCAGGATTCACATTTTTTTTTAAGATTTTTTTTTATTGGGGAATTAAGGGATGGGAACAGTGCTGGGGAATTGGGGAAGGGGAACAGACAAGTTGCTGTCTTTTTGTTCTTCAGTCTAGTTGTGGAGGATGTTGCTTCACTGGCCCAAGTTGGCACCA